>NW_024704868.1:0-135007 GCF_018977255.1 Callorhinchus milii
CATACACACAATCTGAACAGCGGTTTGATTGTATAGGTTAGTTTATTCAACATAAACTGGTTGCTATTAATGTCAGGAATATTAAAGACTCATAAGAAAATAGTGATAGATTATACTTTAAAAGGTTAAACGAACATTACATTTTAAACTAAATAGATAAATAAAGCCCTTGGCCGTAAGTTGAATCAGATAATATCAAAGATTATAAGCGAAAGTCCGTTATGCATGGATGCGGGAAGTGCAGATAACTCGCAGTCAATCACCCCGATCCGGTGGTAGCTGTGTGCTGGAAAAGAGGCTGGCCAGCAGTTACATCCAACTGGTATCAGGAATCTGTGACAAGGCTTCCTTTTATCTCTCTGTATCTCTCTGTATTTGTCTGTATCTCCCTCTCTTTTTCTCCCACCTCCCCCACCCCCCCCCCCCCCCCCACCCCCCCCCCCCCCCCCAACCCCTCTCTCTCTCCATTTCTCTCTCTTTCGCTCGCTCTCGGCTTCACTGTCAACCTCTTGTGTATCTGTGTTGGTTGATCTTTCCACGGAATTCTGCATTCCGGACTTTTCCGTGAATGGCCTTGTAGGTGAGGGTTAGGATCTTGAATTCGATCCTCTGAGGGATGGGGAGCCAGTGGAGGCGAGCGAGTGTGGGAGTGATGTGGTCCCGAAGTCTGGTGCGGGACAGTACACGAGCTGCAGAGTTCTGAATGACCTTCAGCTTGTGGAGGGAGGTGGCGGGAAGGCCGGCGAGGAGAGAGTTCGCATAGTCCAGCCTTGAAATGATAAAGGCGTGGACCAGAGTTTCAGCGACGTTGCCCTGAAGAAAGTTGTCTCTCGTCCATGACTCGATGTCGGACAGGCAGGCTGTCAGGACATCGGGGGTAATGGAGTTGAGGGTGTAGGAGGAAAGGTAGAGTTGGTTGTCATCCGCATACCTGTGGAAATTAACCGCATGTCTGCGGATGATGTCACCACAGGGGGAGCATATGGAGGGTGAAGAGGAGGGGACCGAGGACAGTGCCCTGAGGGACACCACATGAGACAGTGCGGGGGGTGGAGGAAAAGCCGTTAGTGGAAACAAAATAAAGACAGTGGGAGAGGTACGACCTAAACCACTCAAGGACAGGGCCTTGAAGGTTGAGTTGGAAGGACAAGCGGTGGAGGAGTATGCCGTGGTCGACCGTATCAAATGCTGCCGATAGTTCGAAGAGGACGAGGAGGAAGAGGGAGCCCTGGTCACAGATCGTCAAGATGTCACTGGTGACCTTGACCAGGGCAGTTTCTGTGCTAATGGCAGCACGGAAACCCGACTGAAGGGTTTCGAATAATGAATGTGTGGAGAGGAAAGAGCGCAGCTGGGAGGCTACAACTCTTTCAAGGACCTTGTGCAAGAAGGGAAGGTTGTAGGTGGACCGGAGGCTTGATAGCTACCGGCTAAACACCAGCTAGCACCCACTAAGCACCAACTAGCTCCCACTAAACACCAGCTAGCACCCACTGAACACCAACTAGCAGCCACTAAACGCCAGAAAGCAGCCACTAAACACCAGCCATCACCCACTAAGCACCATCGAGCACCCATTGAATAACAGCCAGAGCCACTGAACACCAGCAACAGACGCGCACACATAGACACACAGAAACACAGACACGCAGGAATATATACACGGACACACACAAATGTTTAGATTTACATACACACTGTTAACATCAGACTATATAGTGGTGCTCCCTGTTAATACCAGATTGCAAGAGCCACTAAGAAGCAAGAAGGTATTAAACACCATCCACAACAAGAACAACAGACACAGGAAAGCATAGATTCACACAGCCACATACAGACCAACAAATACACACAAGAAGTCTGTAAATATCTGATTATATTGAGTTGCTCACAGTTAATATCAGACTATATAGTTTGTTAAAATCATTATATAGTCACACGCAGAATCTCACACAGACATACACAGCGAGACACACAAACACACACATATGCACATAAACATGGAAACACACACTGGAACGCACATAAACAGCTACAAACCGACGAAACAGCAGCTGGAAGTCACCAGACACAATTATGCAGCCAACAAACATCTTCCACAATCACTGAACACCAGCCACAGCCACAAAAGCACAAGACACTACACACCTACAACTGAACGCCAGCGACTGTACACCAGCCCAAACCACCAGCTAGGAGCCAAAAAGCAGCCAGTAAATACCGGCTATCAGCCTTTAAACACAAGTCGCAGCCATTATATACCATCCGCAGCCCACAAACACCAGACGCAGTCACTTAATACAGACCAGTAGCGGATCAACAATCTCACACAGATACACACACAGATAGATACACAGAATCAAACGCACAGAGACACAGATGCAAAAAAGCATAGATTCACACATCCACAAACAGTTTCAGAGAAACAGACACACTCTAATTATCAGACTATATTGAGCTGCTCACTGTTAATATCAGACGATATCGTTAATATCATTATATAGACAAACACAAACATATATGTTAGCAACAGTTAGCAGCCACTAAACGCAGCTAACAGGCACTTCATAACAGCCACAGCCACTAAACACAAGCCATACACACACAGACACTGGGGCATACATACAAAGACACAAGTACGGAGAAACTCATACAGATCTACATACACACTGTTAACATCAGACTATATAGTGGAGATCCCTGTTAATAACAGACAGTCAGAGCCACTAAACACCAGCTGGAAAGCATTACACACCATCCACTCATGAAAAGTTAGCTACACGCAGACCAACAGACACACACACGGAAAATATCTAACGATAACGGTGCTCACTGTTAATACAGACGATATCGCCGTCATTGCTAAAATCATTATACAGCTACATACACAGACACACATATATATATATATATTAGCACCAGTTCACAGCCACTATACACCAACTTTTAAACAACAACCAGCATCCACTGAAGGACAGCCACAGCAATGACGTCTATATCGTCTGATATTAACACTGATCACCTCAATACAGTTTGATATTTACAGTGTTTGTGTGTGTGTCTGTGTGTGCCGATATATAGAGGGTGATTTCTGCTTTTTTTCTTGCTCACTGGTGTTCAGCCAGAGACACTAAACAGCTAGAAATTATTAAACGCTATCCACAACAATAGACACGAAAAATTGTTCAATGATTGTTGAAGGTGTTTGTTGGCTGCTAAATTATGTCCAGTGACCAGTTGGTGCTTTTTGGGTGTGTGTCCGGCACCCACAAAACACCAGCTATCACACACTAAACACCATCTAGCACAAACTAAACACCAGCTAACACAACAACAACAACAAGATTCCACTTATAAAGCGCCTTTCACGTCAGGAGGACGTCCCAAGGCGCTGCACAGTTGGGTCATGACCCGAGCAGGGGGGAAATGATCAGGGTGAGGGGAGGGAAGGGAGGGAGCGAGGAGGGGGAAATGGTCAGGGTGAGGGGAGGGAAGGGAGGGAGCGAGGAGGGGGGAAATGGTCAGGGTGAGGGGAGGGAAGGGAGGGAGCGAGGAGGGGGAAGAGAGTCGAGAGGGGAGCTGAAGGCTAACACAGACTAAACACCCACTGAGCACCATCCAGCAACCACCAAACGCCATCCAGCAACCACTAAAGACCAGCTAGCACCCACTAAACACCAGTCGACACCCACTAAACACCAGCTAGCAACCATTAAACAGCAACAAGCACCCATTAAACACCAGTTAGCAGCCACTGAATAACTGCCATCACCCCTCAACACAAGCAACGGACGAGCACACACAGACACTCCGAAACACAGGCGCACAGGGATACATACGCAGACACACACACACATTCAGATCTACATACGCAATGTTAATACCAAACAATATAGTGGTGCTCCCAGTTAATATCAGACAGCCAGAGACACTAAACTGCTAGAAGGTATTTAACATCATCAAAAACAACAACAGACACAGACTCATGAAAATACGGCCACACACGGCCACACACATGTCGCTTTGCCGCAAAACTTTAGAAATCTCAACTCAATTCTTCCACCTTGTCCCCTCCTTCCCCGTTTACAGTTTCTGTCTTTGAGGCCATTCTCTTCGATCGAGTCTATGGGCACTTCCCAAGAGGAAATTGTTACTAATAAGCGTAAAAAAAGCTATCATGCGTGATGTGAGTTCTTTAAATGTAACTTGTCGTGTTGACATAAATTACAAAAAAACATTGCACGGCAAATAAAACATCTTTACCAATAATAAAAATGAAAAATAAACACACAGATATAGGTCTGTTAATTTGTGTTGCGAGGTTCTGCGACTGGACTGGGCAAATAATTGTACAAACATTGCGTTATCTGGAGAGTTTATCACGTCCAATAGTAGTTGTCCGGATAATCTGCAAACAGGAACGGGTGTTTATCCTGTACATGAACACAGGCATATTCGAGAAGTAAAACTTTCAAGACATCTTCGGTCGAAAAATAGTTCTTTATTATTCATAATAATTTTACTTAAAGCCAATAAGTGTTAAAGGATATTTAACCACATTCTTCAGATCCTCTCTAAACTTGGTTTGGGTCACCGCATATATACATGTGTTAGTACAGGAACATAAAAGTTGAGGCATAAATCCCGTCTGTTGGAAGATATATCGGGAGCTATTCACTGCTGTTTCGTAGTTATAATTGGCAATTTTCCATTTCAACGAGTAGATAATAGTCGTAATCCATAACAATATAAAACTGGCCGATATAGCAAATAGTAAAGTTATGGATTTTCTTCGCTTTTCCATCTCTGGATCATTCTGGTTAGTCCCATTTTTATTGACCCGTATTCTCCTGCGGACCCTGCTGGCTGTTAAAATGTGTCTGATGGTTAACGCATTGAAGAGAAAATTCAAAAGAAAAACAGTAATTGGAGTAAAAATTCGGTTAAACCATCCAAACGCTCTCCATATTGGTGAAGTATATGTGCTGGGTTTTCCAGTGCAGTAAAATGGTACATCGTTAATTATTATAGCGGGAGAAATCATAAAGTACCAGGGAATGCTTTGAACACAGCTCATCACACAGACGATCGTTATCACCAAATAGGCAGTTTTCTCCGTGCAATATGTAGTTTTATACCTCCGACAACAAATAGCCACAAAACGGTCGAAGGTGAAAGCGACAGTCAACCAGCCAGAACATATTATGGCTGTAGCCATCAAAACAACTCAGAGACTGCACACGGGCGTATAGAACAAGAAACTGATTGGGAAATAAAAACTATTGATGCGATTCAATATTACATCCGTGATAATGTCCATCAGATCGGCCGCTGCCATGGATACCAGGTAAAGGGTGACGCCTTTGGCGAGATCACAATTTCCACGGGAAAGGATCAGCAGCGCCATCAAGTTAACTTCAAGGAAATAAGAAAAAAGAAATTAAAGCAAAATCCTTACACTTGGGACATTGGTTCATATCATAGAACATCAATTGGATTATTTTTGCTGGCGAACGAGACAGACAATTTCCAACAGCTTCCAAAAGGTACATCCCAAATGACTCAGTATGCCTTTCTTTCAGTGGTAAAAAATAAATTGCCTTTGTACAGCGGTATAATTTAATGTTGAGTAATACTTACCTTTTATGTAACGTCTAAATATGCTGGAGTTCCTCAAAATGTTTTAGAAACTTTTCGTTGAATGCACAACGACCGTGTAGGAGTGATAATAATAATGTTTGCATTTGAAAAAGCAATTCATCACATTGTTTAGACATCTGAAATGCTTCACGGAAAAAAAATTGTAATGGAATTTACTGTTAGCTTATTGGACAAAACAGAATAGGTAAACAAAAATTGACAATTCCTACAGAAAACAAAACATAATCAACCATGAAGAAAACGTATTGCATACAAATCAGCTCTCTGATATTTGACAAAGAACATCTGTAAATGTAAACTGGAGACGGAGTTTTCTGATGGTTGACAAAGAAATAGCTTCAGAACATCAGTTTTTATTAACGAAAAACACTGGTAGATTTTAGGAGTAAAATATATTACTTACATGAGCGGTAGTGAAGGAAAAGTTCATATATGTTTCTGGAGAGAAAAAGTTAAGTACGTGAATAAGAGACGCTTTTCTGAGAATGAGGATACGCCAGGGCTCAAGTAATCAAAGATGACCAGGCTGCGAAATCCTGTGGAAAATACGATGTCTGAAAGGTTGTCAATTTCGCTTGAAAATAAAGTTATTATGAGTTAAAATTATGTGATGTGCTTTTAGACTTCATGCTGATGTCTCTTCCCCATGTGAAAGGCGTTGGGTAAAGGCAAACATTCCCCTTTTTCTCAAATTATGAGATACTTGTGCACTTCCACGGCAACCGTCATAATGTCAAAATATGGAAACTATAAAATAGTGGAGAAGATGGTCACTATAATGTAACACAATATTCTCAGGCATCGCTTATTTCATGTAATAATTTATATGTGTCAGTTCATTTTTTGACTGTTGGAATATTGGGATGTGATCTTAACTGACAGTTGTATCTTCTTTTATACAAATGGGATTCTTTGAAAAGAGAGTCGAAATATAGATATGTGTTTTGAAGAGAGAGAGAGAGAGAAATAGAGAGAGAGAGTGTGAGAGAGAGAGAGAAACAGGGACATAGAGATAGAGAGATACACAGATACAGAAACAGACATTATCACGTGTGGATCCAGTCAGAAGATTATATTTTAAAGAATTCTAGAATGAAATAGGACTCAGGATCTACTGAAGCTCTGTTAAAATTTTCTCCAAGAAATGTCAACTAATCTTTATTAATTTCAAAACTGTTGTGGAGTCTTTCACACTGGGATGGGGTTTTGAGATAGAAAAGGACAACAATGAACTTCTACAGGAAGCTACAATTTAGGATAATTGTGCACAATGATCGGGGCTAAATTGGCTCACGTGAATATTACAGAATAGCATGGGAATTTTTTAGCACAATACAATATAATATTCAGGAACAATTAACTGCAGCGGGAAAGAGGGGATCCTTAATACAGGCATGTAAACAAAAAATCTGGAACATAAAGACTTCAAGGCCGAAGAAGACCAAGGTCTATTCAGTTTGTCTTCCACTATTCTGGCCGTCGATGATATGTCGGGCCCGACACCATATGTTGTATCCCGAGATATTATTTCCTGAAATCAAACTATCTTATTGGGTCAGGTGCTGGATTATGGATACTACTGCAGAAATTAGATTCTGTTGTGAAACATGTCATCTTGACGCCAGTTCAGAGAAGACCCCACTTATCCTACCCAGGAGAAATGTCATTAGTTGGTAGCAGTCCATGAAATGGGAATGGATCATGCGCCTTTATGAGATATTTAGACATTTGAGACGTTCACGATTTTTTTTTCATGAAACCTTTCGGGTGCAAAGCAGATTTCATGTCACTTTGTTTCTGTGTATGGAAAGGAGCAGCATGATGGTAGTCTGACTTCTCAAAGAAAAATATATTTCAAGGAGATAGGAATGGGCCATTTGTAACCGCTTTCTTGAGATAGATTTCGGTGCCATCAGCATAAATATGCAGAGTCCCAATTCCGCAAATGATATCACCATGAATAAAATTGAAAAAATGAGCGAGTCCAGAATAAAGCATTCAGGTAAACCACAGCTGAACATGTAGGGGCGACAGGAGAAACTACTGAAGTAGTTGAATTGATTCAGTGGTCAAATAAGAGCAAATATAACTAATACGAAAGTTTTCAGCGGCGACATAAAGATGGGGAAGGAAAGGGAAAAAAGGAGGAATAGGAAGCGTGTTCTAGAATTTTGTTGAATGTTGGCCACCATTGATGGAACGGAGAGTACGACGGACATGCACAAGTTTGGAGCCAATCGATCAGACGCAGCGTGTTGTGGTTTGGGGTCCAGCAGGTCAGCGATAGGGAGGTGTCATCGTGTGAAGGGATTTGAAAACGTGCGTGTGGATGTTGAAACCAACCCATTTAGTTTTGGGGAAACATTGGAGATTGAACAGAACAGTCATGGGGGTGCAGAGTTTAGTATACGTGAACTTGATGATGGTCGTGCTTGGATCATTTGAAAGGTATAAATGGTGGAAATGGGGAGACTGACAAATTGGTCAGTTAGGAAGTTAATTCGGGAGGTGACGAAAGCACAGAAGAATTCACCGGCTGAATCAATGGTAAGGTACCGTTTGAGTAGGGCAATGTGGCGGAGGAAGAGTTTGCTGGTCCAAATCATGGAACGCATGTGGCTAACGAAGGAAAATCCTGAGTTGATATTGAAGCCAAAGTTGAGCACTGGTTCGATAAATCTGTGGGGTAGTGCGGGGAGGTTCATGAGGTCAAAGCCACAGGATGGAATATGTTAATCGAATCAAATGAGTTTTGTATTCATCTAGCCAACATTTAGTTGGAAAAAGTTTCCACTCATCCAGATTCTGATGTCCGCCAGACATTCCTAGAGAATATTGCCGGATCTGGAATTACAACTGGAGGAGGAGAAATAGATTATTGTGTCATCTACTTACATGTGGAAGTTTACACCATGGCTGCGGAAGACATCGCCGAGAGGGAACTTATAGGTAAATTTGAGGAGAGTATAATAGATGTAAACATTAGGTACACGAAGGTGGACAGATCGAGGTGCAGAGAACAAGTGAATGCGGTTAGTTAGGTAGGATACGAAACAGACTAGTGCGATCCCACTGAGATGGACGATTGAATAGAAGTGACGGATTAGGATGGTGTGGTCGACTGTGTCCAGAGAGATCTAGAAGAACACGGAGAAAAAGGGAACTCAGAAAGAGAGGACGCAGTTTGTGACCTTGACCATCTCTGTGCAATGGATAGGGTGGAAAATCCTCACGGGTGGCTCGAGGAGGGTGTGGAGGGAGAGCTGCGAAAAATGCTTGTTAGCAGCAACGCATACCAGACCTTTGGCATGAAAGGGTAGGATTAAAATGTGTCAGTAGTGTGTGTGTTTCGATCCCATCACAACAGTCTTCGCCAGGCACCTTATGCTTCCTTTTAGATATAGCAAACTTCGGACTCCCATCACATCATGTATCGCCAGGCTCCACTGGCTCCCTATCACACGCAATAAACTATGTATCCCCATCACCCATGCCTCGATAAGCACCAATATTTCCCTTTTAGCGCCTTGGGACGTCCAGTCGACGCGAAAGGCTTTGTACAAAAGTAATGCTGTAACATGTTGTATTATAAACAACAAACTGCATATCACCATTTCTTCACCAGGCTCCACTGGCTCCCATTCAAGCACTCCAGGTATTATACCCCATTCAAAACAGTCCAAGACTGATTCCACTTTCTCCCTTTCATTGAACGACTCGATTTTAAGATCCTTACAATGATTTTCAAATTCCTTCTTGCCAGGTTACCTCCATACCTCTTCAACCGTAAGCCACGATTCACTGTCTCCGATCGACTGGCTCAATCATCCAGCTTCACGTTTTTGCCCGCTGTTCCAGCATCAGTGGCCATAATTTTAGCCACAGCATCCCTAGAATCTGAAACAATCTTCGTCTGTCACTCCGAATTTCCCTTGATATAGTAGTAATCTCGTATTTGAGCGCTTCAATAACATTTTCTTTAAAATTAGTTGACTACATATGTTGATGGCGAAAAGCGGCTCCAATTTCGCACAGCAGTGCATTGAGGGACCAAATTATTGTTAATTTCAAGGGATATTTACCCTTTAGAAAGGCGACCTACCATTCGATTAACAAATGGGTTTCTGCTTACAGTTAGGTACACAAGCGGGTGGAGTAAGGAAACTTGCCTAACATTTCGCCCTGCCAGGTATCTGAGATGCCCAGGTCCTCTAGCTTGAGGAGCGAGTGCTCTATCCACTAAGTTGCACGACTCCATAAAACGATGACAGATAATGACTCTGATGAAGAACCGATTGCATTTATACACGCTTAACCATTTGAGACAAAATTGTTGGAACACTATAAAAAAAGCCTGTCAAATATAGTACAATATTAAACCTTTAAACTAAGAATTTGGAATCAATAATAAAATAAATGTATAGAGCGCATTTCAATACCAAAGCCGTGGACGTTGAGTGAATTGCAATGTGGAAAATGATACGAGTCAATTCAGTAATGTCTATCTATCACATTGATAAATGTTGTAACTTGATAAATTGCCAAGGTAATTTGCTGCCGATTGTGGTCCTGTCCAGAGGAAAGTGTGGAATTTCAAACTGCATCACTCACTTACCCGATAGCCTTCGCAACCGCAGATCTCCTGGTTGTGCTAATGGATATATTGGAAAACAAAATTGTTAGACTTTATTTCCTCTCAAGGTTTCTATCCTACACTCCAGTGTGCAGTGTGAGAGATGTGTTGCAGACTGCAGCTGGCTATGTTCTATGTGGTTCACTGTGGTTTTCAATTTCGATTGTCTCTCAGACATTTGCTGCGAGAAATTGAAAATAATATATCGTACGTAGAGGTCGGCAACAGTGGTGATTTCAACGCTCTTGTTTCCAGCTGCTCACTCAGCATTGCCTGTTACTTTGTTTTGCACCTTTGCATAAAAAATGATCATATTCCGTGGTATTTCGTCGTGAAACCAGGCTTTAACAATTTTCTCATCTGGAAAGGATGTGAAAAGCTTTCGCGTACTTTTATTCTCGTGGTTGATTTTGTTTAAATTTGCCTGTTCAACGCCCTGTTTTTCAAGCAAACTATGATGGCCAGTGAAGCCCGCAGGAGGCTTCAGGCTCAGGGATGATGTTTATTATATATTCCTTGATATGGCAATGCTCCATCGTTTTACTCATCACCGTAGCCGGCAATTATTTACTGCTGTGGATTATGTTTATTGTATATTCTTTAATACAGAAGCTCCCCAACTGTAGCTACCAGAAATGTTTGTGATAAAAACGCAAACTATTGTCACAGAAATCGCAATCATACTTCAAAGGTTGAGTTCCTGTACCATTGCATGTTTATTTATATGTTGAAACCGAGCAAGTTCAGAGAGGAGCTAATGATAGAATTTACACTTTTTGTGTCATGTTGGAATCATAATAGATGTTGCGAACGGGTTAACTTTTAAGTTAAGTGCGTGTTGGGCAGCTGGACTGAAACTCCCTGCACTTCCACGAGATAACGGACTGTCTCAAGGACATTGTGTATGTGTGCTGAGGCACGTATACCCCATGAGATGTTCACCTGAACCCAGCATGATTTTGACCAGGTGATCTAATATCCGCACCAAGATTGGATGAACATTGGTATAAGAGTTCCGATAACTTTGTGTACTGGGCCGTCTCGGGTCGCGGAGACAAAGATACGGGAGATGGAGCCGTCCCGGGTCGCGGAGACAAGGATACGGGAGATGGAGCCGTCCCGGGTCGCGGAGACAAGGATACGGGAGATGGAGCCGTCCCGGGTCGCGGAGACAAGGATACGGGAGATGGAGCCGTCTCGGGTCGCGGAGACAAGGATACGGGAGATGGAGCCGTCTCGGGTCGCGGAGACAAGGATACGGGAGATGGAGCCGTCCCGGGTCGCGGAGACAAGGATACGGGAGATGGAGCCGTCCCGGGTCGCGGAGACAAGGATACGGGAGATGGAGCCGTCCCGGGTCGCGGAGACAAGGCTACGGAGATGGAAGACTGAGAGCTGTAAACAGTAAGACTGAGGATATCAGATGGAAGACTGAAAGTTGAAAGCAAGAAGACTGAAAGCATGAAGAATCAAGCTTGTGTGCTGTAAAGACACAGGGTTGAACTCCTGAACTCGAGATATCTATAGTGGTGTTATTCTGTTATGAGGTCTGTTGATTGTACCGGCCTTTGGTTTGACCCATCGGGACATTGGGGAATAACGGACGAATAATTATGAAACAGTCTGATATCTGGTTAGAGGAATTGGCGTTATTTCCTTACAGATTTGGCTGATTTTATTTTCTAACACTAAGAAACGTAACTCAATATCCATTCATATTTTTTTAAATTTATTCGCATAACATAACTAATTCCAGACGGCCTCATTCGCTTGACCTGTAAGGCAGACCAGTAACTTGCGGCAGGAAGACATCCCACTCAGCGCCTGTTAAGCAAGCAAGCCACGGTCCACACTAACAGGACATTCTGCATGAGATCCTGCAACCTGGCTTTCGCGCACTGTAATAAGTCTTTCCTGATCCAAAGCACCAATAATAATAGTAATAATAATAATCCTCGCATTTCATATTGCGTTTTTCACGTCTGCTACGCGTCTCAAAGCGCTTCACAGAATATGCTGTAAAGCGAATTGACTCTACATTTGTGGGCGTGACATTCTCTCCATCTTTCAGTTCACTTTGCTTCCTGTTTCTCACCCATCTCTCTGCCGCCTTGGATAGCGCTGAATAGACAATCCTTCCCCACCGCTCACTTACAGATCCCTGATTCTGTCCTATTCTAGTCTCACGATTTTCGCTCTCATCTCACCTATCCACGTTGGCTCTCAAAATGTGTTCTCCACTCGTCCTCGCACAGGTAAAAGTGCTCTTCCATAGGGTCCTATCCTCAATTTTCTCCTCTTTCTCTATGTTTGCTCTAACAGCGACGTCATGTGTAAGCACTGGGTTCACTTACACATGTCAATGGTATGATTCCGTCAAACAGTGCGGCGGCTTGAACCACTGCCACTGCTCTCGCATCTGACTCAGGCTGAAAAACAAGGCGAGAGAAGAAGTCAAGGCGATAAGAGAGTGTGCAGATGAGAAATACAAAATGATACTAGGAATGAGTGGTTTGGCCTATGCGACTGTAGGAAGTGGCACATATTTCGTTGGAACAAATAAGATACGCGGTGACCTGATAGACGACTTTGAAATGAATAAGGGATTTTGATTTAGTTCCACTTCAACACATTCCCTTTATCAGCTCAAACGTTTTCTCCACCCATCCACGCCATGTCAACTGTGGTATACCTTAGGCCTCCATCCTTGGACCCCTCCTCTTACTCAAATACATGCTCCATCTTGGCTGCACCTTTTGCTTACATGAGGTAAATTTCCACATGTATGTGCACGAGACACATATCTACTTCTCCTCCAGCTGTGACTCCAGGTCCGTCGATGCTCTCCCAGTTTGTCTACGAGGCACCATGGCCTGGAAGAGCGAAAACTTCCTACAAATCAATGTTGACAAGATGTAAGCCATACTCGTTGTTTACTGTAAACATCTCCTGTCCTGCGGCTCTGAACGACTCCTCGGCCTAGCATTCAAACCGCATTTCTGAACCAATGCGCAACTGAGGAATCAGTTTCAACACACAGCTGTCATTCCTTCACAGCATAGAGGACGGAATGATCCCACCTCCGCCACATTACTTGCCTACCACTATACCTTACGACAGGAAAAGCCAAAATAATTGGTCATGCGTTGATCAACTTCAGAATGTACTTCTGAAATGCCATCTATGCAACTCTCCTCAACTTCATTTTAGATAAAGCCGCCAAGTCTGGAAGATAGTGAAAATGCTACAGGATCCAGCTGGTTGAAAATCGCCCCCATACCCACCTGTATTGAACGTCACAGCCCCACCAAACTAGTATTAGACAGACTCCACTGGTTCCCTATCGCCGAGCGGATCGATTTCAAGATCCTTACACTCCTTTCCAAATTCCTGCATGCCCTGGCACATCCCTATCTCTCCGACCTGCTTACCGCTCCAACCTCAACCGGCTTCCTCTTCTCGACTGGCTCCAGCATTCTGCATGTCCCTCGCACAATCCGTTCCACCACTGGGGGCCCTGCTTTCAACCGTAGGCCCCAAATCTAAGAAATAATCTTCCTGTGTCACTCCGCCTTGTGCCTTCCTACCCCATCTTTAGTTCGCGCCTAAACACATAGGACTGTGCATACGCTCCACCAGGCTCCCCCATCTCCGTGAGTGAGGTTCGCTGTATAAATGCATAAATGTATAAATGCATGTTGCGCTTGTTAGTACAGCTTCAGTACAGGATTGTAGATTGTACAGATGGAAGAACGACAGTTTCTTGGTTCATTGGAACTTGCTGCTAGTTACACTAAACTCATATCTTTTCAAACTGCGATAAATATTATGCTTTGTCAGCCTGCCTCAGTGATAACACTCTCGTGTCTGAAGCAGAAAATTGTGGATTCAAGTTCCAGTCGGGTGCTTTAATCATATAGCCGTAGGTGACACCATAATGAAGTGCTGGGAATGATTGAATGAATGCAGTGCTTCATTGTCAGAGAAAGCAAAAGACCACAGGGATTGAACCGACAAGTCTCTGTATTAGAAAATAACTGCTACCAGGTGAGCCAGACTGACACCATCAATGTAGTTTAGGGTAGTTTCGAATTGCTCAAACAATTCTAAGAAGTTATACAGCATTGTAGCTGCAACTAAATTCCTGTAGCTGAGTGGATATAACTCTCTCCTCGCTATCTAGAAGATCGACGTTTAATTCAAGGGCATGACAAAACCTCAGGCATGTTTCCTTACTCCGCACACCTCCGTTTTCCAAGCATTAAGAGAGCTTTCCAGGCTGGTTGTAATGGGGGATGGGAGGGAGCGATATTCGCTTTTTTTACTGTAACTGCTGTCAAGTGATTTGGTTCTTCTCAATCAAGCGATAAGGCGCCATATTGAACACAAGGATTATTAAATTATCAAATACTTCTGGGCCAGTGCCAAAATTATTGATGAAGAGCTGCGCATGCAGCTGCAAAGAATTATGTAATATCTTCTTTGATATGTTTCCTTATCACGTTGTTCAGCTGTCTCAGAGAGTTTCGAGCTTTTATGGAGTATAGTTTCGTGGAGTGCAGAACAGTGGCAGAGTTTGAGCTTTGAACTCTCATTCATTTTCATTCATCCTCAGTCATCACAATATGCCAGCAGCCAGCATGTCAACCTTCCCATCTTCCCTCCACATGCTGCAGATTATGTGGATCTCTGCAGCTCGTGTACTCTCTCGCACCTCTTTCCGTGACCCCAACACACTCACCCTTTGCAGACTCCACTGGGTTCCCATCCCTAAGCATCGCGTTCAAAATTTTTGTGCTCACATTCAATGCTCTCCATGGTCTTGCCATCTCCTACATCTCCGACCAGCTAACCAATCCCTAGTGAATCTGCCCACTCCTTCTGTTCAGCAGACTCCGGCCTGTTCCATGTCACCGCATTCAGCATGCACCACCATCGTTGGTAGGACCTTCAGTCACTCTGCCCCCAATCGTAGTCTGATGGCTGAGGATGAATGAAATCCGTCCCACATTCCCTTCGCCTCGCTCCCTGCTTTCGTTGCTTCAATGCTTGCCTCAAATCCCTCTTGTTCGACCGTGCCTTGGGCCCTCCTCCCACCATCTCTTCCCTCCACCCTCCCTGATCCCAATTATCCCAAATCACCCAGCTCGAGTCCTAATCCGTGACTGTTCATCGCCTTCCTACGTCCTCCTGAAGTGAAAGGCGCTTTACGTGTCATCTTGTGGAGAACCAGGGGAAAGGAGGTGAACATGCAAGGTTCAAAGATCAAAAGAAGGGAGAAATGATCAAATAAATTTAATTGCTGAATCCATGGCTGTTTGTGGGACGTTGCTGTGCGCGAAAGTCTTTGCTTGTTTGCCCAAAAAATACGGAGCTACTGTCCAGCATAATGTATCCTGTGAAGCATTCTATGGACACCCTCCCGCTGCGAAAGCTGCTTCATCAAATTCAAGCATTATTATCAGTATTATTAATCTTTTTATTGTTATGTGTTGTTCCCGTTTTTATTTCAATTTCTAGTTTATTTGCAGCGCAATTTAGTTTACGAAAGGGATAATTTTTTNCCCTTACTTTCTGTGACACAACTTGGTGTGATTCGAGAACTGACTCCTCAGTATTTGAAGTGAGTTGGGGTTTGGGTGTGTGCCATAAGCTCCACAGTGCTTTTGATTTGAGCAGTTATAAGCTTAGCAGCTCAATTGGTTACGTATATAAAAAGGAAAGCCACAAAGTTTCGCGCATTTGAGACATTTTCCAAGAGACGTCAGATTTTCAAATATCTGTGAAATACAAATAATGTAAAATTATTAATTTTGTTTTTCTTATTTTCGTTTTCTGTTGCACTGATTGAAACGTCATATGTCACAGATTAAGGCTCACTAATTGAATTGTTCAACAGATTGTCACTAAATGCAGCTTGTGAGACCTGCACATCTCAGTGGGAATTCTTCCAGCACTTTAAATAAAGCACTGTTAAGCCGTCTGACTGACACACTGTTGATTGGATCCCGTGCGGCCTGCACCAGCATTTCTGTTTGTTTCTCACAGACAATGCATCGACAGGCATTCATCCTTCCAATAACTTACATTTATTATCCCATTCTCGCAGCCCTTTAGGTACCCAGTAAGTGCTAAGAATCAAGTAACATTGAGCAAAGCATGTAGCGGTTCTGATAACATAACATTTATGTTATGTAATCGGTCAATGTAGCGTCTCCACCACACTGCAGTGGAACGACATGCTTGGAAACCATAACCCTCTGACTCAGAGGCCAACAGAGCAGAGACATAATGCTGCAGGACACGCTCCCGTGCTGAAAACTGGAGCAGGTGATGCAGAGACGGTGTGACGGAGAGATTGAGGGGTAATATCGGGAAGTTTCCTGCAACCGCATCGAATTCACCGTTGTCTTGCCACGTTGGTGGCAGCCTGGCTCAACTGGTAGCAATCTAACATATATTTCAGAAAGGTGTGGTCCAAGCCCCACATTAGGACTGCGAATTTAATGGTCGACACGACACAAAGCAGTTCATGGCCTACTCTGCTAGGCGAGCTCCTTACCACGAGACAGTAAACTACACCCCAAAAGGATTCGATAAGTTTAGCATCAATAATCTGTTCACACAAGATGGTGCGTAACCAGGAGAACAAAAGAATAATAATGT
The DNA here is from genome assembly GCF_018977255.1 of Callorhinchus milii. Lineage (NCBI taxonomy): Eukaryota > Metazoa > Chordata > Chondrichthyes > Chimaeriformes > Callorhinchidae > Callorhinchus > Callorhinchus milii. The sequence goes on from NW_024704868.1 coordinate 16,961, forward strand.
GATTTCAAAAGGGATTTATGAAGAACTACTTCACTAGTGAGAATGCGGAACTCACTGCCATAAGCGGAGATTGAACAAAAGGCAAGAAAGAGAGGTGAGGGAGAGTGGAATATATGGGTAGGTAGAAAAGTGAACGAGAGACGGGAAGGGGACTAATGTGGAATATAAACAATGACAAAGTAAGGTTTGTTCGAATATCCTGTTTCTGTACTTGCAGTCTTTTATAAGTCTATGTGAAGAACCTGTGAAAGAAATTGTCTTTTCATCCCAGTCCAACCTGTCCTGATTGTGGAGTTAAATGCAGCAAATTTCTAATTCCATTTGTTTTGCTTCCAAATATCAATATACCTGGTTTCTAAACATTAAAGTGGCAATTGCTAAACCTGTACTCTCTCTTTCTCTTGCAGCAAACCTAGTGGCCATCGTGATTCTGTACAGAGGAAAGTGCGGTCTCTCCAAATGCGTCACTCGCTACCTGGTGGCCATGGCAGTGGCAGATCTGATGGTGGTGATATTTGATGTGATATGTTACCGCATTGGATACATTTAATTTGCAACTATGGTGCTGAATATCACCCCAGTTTGCCGTGTCAATATAGTCCTATTTAAGGCCTCCACAGATTGTTCAGTGTGGTTCACAATTGCATTCGCCTTCGATCGCTTCATAGCCGCCGTTTGTTGGTAAAAGCAGAAAACAATATTTTGTACTGAAGAAACCGCGTTCAAGGTGATCGGCACATTCTTTACCATAAACTGTTTGAGGGGCATTGATGATTATTTTATATTTGGTCCTCGCTACGTTATGAACAACGTCTCGTGGGGCTGTGTCCACACTGAGAGCTTTAACTTGTTGCTAGGATGGAAAATCTATGCTTACTTTGTATACATTTGGAATCCTTCGCTCCCATTCCTGTTGATTCTGCTATTGAATGCTTTGACTGTCAGACGCATACTGGTGTGCAGCTTTGTCCATGCAAAGCTCCGGGCTGGCAACATTGGCAGAAACCGGAAGGGTCCGGAGATGGAGAGTCGCAAGAAGTCCATTAATTTACTCTTCGCTATTTCAGTCACTTTTATTTTCCTCTGGATGACTTACATGGTCAACGGTATATACGGCCGAATCACGGCAAACTACTATTTCACAGGTCTCGACGATACGTTGTTCGTCAGAGAAGAAGTGGGGATTATGTAGTCCTGTAGCCTGTAGCTACAGTGGTTAGAGCACTCGCTTTGCAAGCGAGAGACCTGAGTTCAATTCCAGGCAGGGCGAAACCTTGGGCAAGTTTCCTTACTCCACACGCCTAATACTAATCCCTCCAAAACCCAAAACAATAATTAAATTGATCATTTTCAATCTATGACTGTTTGTGGGACATTACTGTGCGCAATTGGCTGCCGCGTTCGCCCACAAATATACAGTCAACTCACTTTACAGTATATTCTGTGAAGCGCTTTGGGACGTCCTCCCGACGTGAAAAGCGCTATATCAAATGCAAGGATTATTATTATTATTATTATTATTATGCTCCAGCTTTTCAGCTGCAGCACAAACACGTGTATTTATGCGGTGAGCAAGAGGAAGTTCAGAGAGGAGCTCAGAAATGATGTTTTGCTTTTTCCATTCATTCAATGATTAAATCTAATAGCCAGGGTAAAGCATTGAATGAAATTTATTACGGTTTTCCTGTTGCTTACATTGATCGTTTAGCCACGATTGTGATTCGCAAGTCTCTGCGCTGCGCTGTAAGGAGAAAGATGATAATAATTCTAATCATCGTAGCATTTGATATCGTGCCTTATCACGACTTCAAGAAAATGCAAACAGCTTTGCAGAATATACGCTAATGTGCATTGACGATATATTTTGTGGGCGAAACAGAAGAGCCGATTGTGCACAGCACAAACAGTTGTGAACTATTTCACAAGCTACTATATTCTCCTTTTCTTATTGAAATGATTGTCATCCCCAAAAATGTGATCTGCCAGTCTATCATGCGATTTCCTGCTTTCTGATAGGTAAATAGCGATGTACGGAGTAAGGAAACTTGCCTTGGGTATAATCCAGTCTGGGACGCGAATTCAGGTCACATGGCTTTGGAGGCGAGAGCTTGAATCGCTCTCCATCACCTGCAAATCTCAGTTCTGTGATGTGCTTGGAAGCTTCCCATGTGTAGCACAATTCAGGCACATAACATTGGCCGAGTTACGAGACAACTAAAAAAAAAATAAAGCTGCTCTGTAAATCGGAATTGTGTTCTGTAATATTTTTTGGGAGGTCAGTGTGTGATGGTGGTGGTGAAATATGCAAAATTTCATTTCCATACATAAATGTCTCCAATCCAGACTTATAATTTTGATATGTTCGGATCGTCTAAAAGCGCTTCGCAGTCTATGTTTTAAAGTCAATTATCTGTAATTTTTTCGGGTAAACGCGGAAACAGGTTACACAGAACACTGCCACACAAACAGTAGTCGATTGGAAGACCGAATTATACATATAAATAAACATATATGTTTCAGATACAATAATGTTTTCTGTAGAATTAAACCAATTGGGTCAGCAAAAATATGCCGCAGATGTATTACATGCTTCTGAACAATAATCTAGAAATTGTATTACATTTCCAATAAGAAGCCAGACCACGAAGACAAAGGCAATATCGTAACGTTAACGTCTTTATCATAACGACATCGACTTGAACACAAAACTGACGTGTCTATGACAAATTGCGAAAACCCCGCTCAGATGCAAGAGGGCACTTCGAGTGGGAGCGACATGTGCTGGCAGCAATTTGAGCACAATGTCCCAGCCAGATATATATCTAAGTAAATCAGAGGAGGGAGTAAAACCATCAACATTATGTGGAAGTAGTTTTTCAATTCAATTTAGAATCTATGTAATCATCCCTGAAAAATTTATTTTGAATACTTAAGAAACCTGATTGTACAACCAAATATCAAATGATTTGCCTTTCTGTACACTGGCTTCCTGTCACAGAACGGTTCGGATTCATGATACTCACTTTATTGTTTAACTCCCTCCATTCCTTGGCAACCCCAATCTCTCTAAGCTTTCATCACATATGTACATCATGTAACTAAAGTATATGCCACCATGTGAATCCTCGTGAGTATATTGGTTAGTATCCCCGCCTGTCATGCGGGAGACCGGGGTTCAATACCCCGACGGGGATGCCATTTTAATATTTGTTACCAAATGTATCCAAGCTGTTATTATTCTGTTCCAATCAGAAAACCTTGGAGTAAGAATATCTGTTGAAAAAAGTGTATTTTCTCCCAGAAGTTACACTGTCCATCTCCTTTGCAATATATTCTATGAAGCGCTTTTAGACGTCTCTAAGATGTGATAAGGCACTGTATCAAATGAATCAATTATTAATATTCAATCTAACAATAGACTCTTTGAATAATAACCATTGCGGAATGCAATGATTACTACAAGTGATTTTGTAGAAGCTGGAGGTTAGGGGGGGCGCGCACTCTCGATTATGCTTGATGTCCATTGATTATCGCAAGCACAGTCCTAGCGATATAGGATTCAGGGAAACATGCTTTCCCTGTACAGCGTGAACAAAATATCATGATAGCTGTTCTCTTATCTGGAATAAAAAAGTTCATTATTTCGTTAATACTTTCTATACAATGTAATGGGATGGCCAGACCAACAACCCTATCACTTTACATGTGAATCGATGTTACTTTTTCTGCCATTGTATCTATCGGTTTTCAAAAAACAGAACCGTTTTGCTGTTCGTTGATATCACCGCTTATGCCGTCAAGTCGCGCTGAATAGTTGTATTAATAGTCCCCGTTGCACGGACGACAATGGCAACTTTTTGTTTACATTGCCCCTTATGTCCGTATGCAATTCGTAGATCGATACATTTCCAGATTTTATTCAGCTTATTTTTCACATGGTATTCACTTCGGATAGTTACAGCAATCATAATGCATGTACGATCTAATTAATTATTGATGTTAATATCTGGTCTGTTACACCTGATTGACCTGATGTATCTAATTTTATGTATCTGTATCAAATACAAAAATTATTATAATTTTAAATGCAAGATTATTTAAAGTTGTTCAATTGTATCACATTCCCTGACTGATGTTGATACGAGTTCGACTTTACCTTAGTATCAAATTGTATGCAAATTGTCCAGTCAGCATGTTTAGTTACATTGCTAAGTTTGATCAGGTATTCTGTTTTTTATTATTATTGTTACAATAACGATGATCATGGTGGCGAAAGTAAGAACATATAAAACATGTTCGAATGAATGCAATGCTTCCCTGAACGGGATTCGAACCCGGGCCCCGGCAGTGAGAGCGACGGATCCTATCCACTAGACCACCGCGGAATATAGTGCAAAGTAATAGTACTTGCATATAATTCATGCTTATTGTTGACAGAGGGACGTCTCAAATTGAAATGCATGCAAAGAATCCGAGAGGCAAATGGGACTAAACAAATGTTGTTGCGGCAGGGAGTTCAGCCACACGGGGAGCGGAGGCAGCACAATGCGGGGAGGAGCCTGGGCCTACCTTCTCAGGTTCTATAAAGCACGAGACGGCAGGGAGTTCAACTCGCGGTGGGTGGGGGGAGGGGGGGGGGGGCGGGGAGGGTTCTGGGAAGTGTGTGAGGGAGGAGCGGGTGAACTGCTGCCGTCATAGTTTAGTTTCAGGAGTAGTCGCGCGCAAAAATTAAACAACTCTCCCCCACCCCCCTCAGGGACCACCATGGTCCTGCTGGGTTGGCTTCCCCAGCCATAGCCTACGGGCTAATGCCATCCACCTGATCGCCCGCTCCCGGTCCCCGCATGCGCACTATGGCTCCCGCTCTGACCCGAGACCCCCACTCAATCATTACCTCCCCACTCATTTCTCCCCCAAACCCTCCCTCCTCTGCATCTCTCCCGCACTGTCCTCCTCTCTCTCCGACCATCTCACCTTCTTTTCCCCACTTGACCATCCCACAGCCTCCCTCTGTTCCAGCCTGGGAATCCTCCACCAGCCGGACTCACCGTGGCACTCGGCGTTGGCTGTCCAGCAGTAGCCACACCGTCTGCCCTATTCCCCACTGCACTCGCCAGCCACCCCGGACACAGACCCGGGGAGCCAACCTCTACTCCCTCATCCCCATTCCCCCCACCCATGCCTCACAACCTGGACCCCCCTCCCTCCACACACACCCTTCTGTCAACCGCTCAACCGCAAAAGGTCCGCTCCCTCTGTAACAAGTCTCGGGTCATCAACGATCTCAACCTTGATTAACGGAAACCTGGCTCACCCAGGTGACACCTTGTCCCTCACAGTGGCCATACCACCCGCCAAACCTCCCACTGCATCCCTCGCCACAAACTCCGTGGCGGTGGTTTAGCCCTTATCTCAAGGACACCACTTGCCCTATTCCCCTACTCAACTGGCTCATTTCCCTCTTTCGAGCTCCTCACCCACTCCCAACCCTCCTTCCTCTCACTCAAAATCCTCCTCCTCTACTGGCTCCCTGAAAGCTCTCCTACCTTCATCTCCGATATTTCTACACTACTTAATCTCTCTACCTCTGCTCTGATCGCCTCAACATCCTGTGGGACTTCATCCTGCACTTCACCCCCTCCTGCTACATCTCCTCGGGCTTCTCTTCACTTCTTACCTCGCTCAACCTCTCGCTCCACATCAACTCCGCCACTCACAGTCACGGCCACCCACTCAATTTGGTGATCACCTGGGGCCTCAATGTCTCGGAAGTCACCTTGACCGACAAGGCCGATCAACACTTCATCACATTCACCACCTCCGCACCCCTCCCCACCTCCACCAGACCCACCAACACCTTCTACCGCCCCTGGAACAAGTTACTTCCACAATCCCTAACCGCTGCCTTGGAGTCCTCTGAACTCCTCTCCCTCTGGTCTTCAACCCTCACTGTCCCCTTTTCTCTCTTATCCTCCTCAACAACACCCTCTCCTCTACACTCAAAACTCTTGCCCAAACCACCTCCCGTACTGTCTACTACTCTCGCTCCACCCCCTGGTTCACCACCCACCTCTGCTCACTGAAGAGCCAGGTGCGGGCCGCTGAACGCGCCTGCCTGAAATCTGTCCTAACGGTCCACCGACAAATCTGGCTGGACCTCCTCAAAATCTGCCGCTCCACACTAGCCTTGGCCAAGTTCTCCTGCTACTCCAAGATAATCCTGGAAGCGAAGCACAACCCCAGGCTTCTGTTGTCTACCACATCTGCGATCACTCCCCCTTCAACTTCCACCCACTCCCTACTCCCTCCTTCCCACACACCGACTCCTATCCATCCTCCACTGCACACCTTCGTACCCGTTTCCCGACCCGCTGTCACGAAACTCGTCCTGACCATGAAACCCACCAACTGCTCACTTGACCCCATCCCCACTCCACTCCTTATCACTCAGCTCCTCCTCCTTGCCCCACATATCACAGACATCTTCATAATAATAATAATAATCCTTGCATTTGATATTGCGCTTTTCATGTCGGGAGGACGACCCAAAGCGCTTCACAGAACACACTGTTAAGTGAATTGACTGTATATTTGTGGGCGAACGCGGCAGCTAATTGCGCACAGCAATGTCCCACAAATAGTCAAAGATTGAAAGTGACCAATTTATTAATGTTTTGGGTTTTGGAGGGATTATTTATTAGGCTCTGTGTGGAGTAAGGAAACTTGCCCAAGGTTTCGCCATGCCTGGAATTGAATTCAGGTCTCTCGCTTGCAAAGCGAGTGCTCTAACCACTGAGCTACAGGACTCTTTAACCTGTCCCTCTCCTCTGGCTCTGTTCCCATTCCCCTAAAAACTGCTATCATCACACCCACTTTAAAAAAAACCTCCCTTGATGCGTCGAATTTATCAAGCTACCGGCCCATCTTCAACCTCCCCTTCCTGTCCAAGGTCCTTGAAAGAGTTTTTCCTCACAGCTGCGCTCTTTGCTCTCCTCCCATGCATTACTCAAAGCCCTTCAGTCGGGTTTCCGTGCTGCCAATAGCACAGAAACCGCCCTGGTCAAGGTCACCAATGACATCTTGATCATTGCGAACTGGGCTCATTCTGCCTCCTCGTCCTCCGAGACCTATCGGCAGCATTCGATACGGTCGAACACACTATCCACCTCCACCGCTTGTCCTCCCCCCTCAACCTTGAAGGCCCTGTCCTTGAGCGGTTTAGGTGGTACCTCTCCCACCGTCTTCATTTTGTTTCCACAAACGGATTTTCCTCCACCGCCGGCACCGTCTGGTGCGGAGTGCCTCAGGGATTTGTCCTCGGTCCCCACCTCTTCACATTCTATATGCTCCCCCTTGGTGACATCATCCGCAGACATTGGGTTAACTTTCATATGTATGCGAATGAAACCCAACTCTACCTTTCCTCCTGTACCTTCAACTCCACGACCACCGATGTCCTGACAGCCTGCCTGTCTGACATCGAGTCCTGGACGAGAGACAACTTTCTTCAGCTCAACGTGCGTAAAACTGAGGCCCTCCTGATTGGCTCGCGTCAGCTCCTATGCACCTCAGGCGCTGACAGCATCAACATCCGACACTGAACTCTGCACCTCTCAAAGCCAGTCAGGAATCTCCGTGTTCTGTTCGATCCTGAGTTGTCCTTTCATCACCACATCCGCGCCAAAACTGGCACCACCTTCCATTACCTCCGTAACATCGCCAGACTACTGCACTACCTCACCCGTCACGCTGCTGAAACTCTGGTCCACGCTTTTAACACCTCAAGGCTGGACTATGGGAACTCTCTCCTCACCGGCCTTCCCGGCACCTCCCTCCACAAGCTGCAGGTCATTCAGAACTCTGCAGCTCGTGTACTGTCCCGCATCAGGCTTCGGGACCACATCAGTCCAACCCTCGATCGCTTCCACTGGCTCCCCATCTCCCAGAGGATCAATTTCAAATTCCGCATCCCCCATTCCCCTGGCTCCGGTCTGCTCCACATCCACCACCCCAACCGCCTTACGATCGGTAGCCAGGCCTTCAGCCTCTCAGCCCCTAGGCTCTGGAACTCTATCCGCCAGTGCCTTCGCCCTGCTTCCTCCCTTTCCTCCTTCAAGGCCGGTCTCAAGTCATTTCTCTTTGACTGTACCTTCAGCTCCCCTGTCAACTCTCGATCCCCTCCTCGTCCGCTCCCTTCCATCCCCTCACCCTGGCGATTTCCCCCCTCCTCGCTCCCTCCTTTCCCTCCCCTCATGCTGACCATTTCCCCCCTGATCGTATCCTGACCAAACTGTCCTCCCGACGTGAAGTCCCACTATAAATGGAATCTTGTTGTTGTTGTTGTTGTTACAGTTAATATGAAATTGTTCCAATTGCTTTTAACACCAGTTCTGCGCTTGTCTGTAAATGAGGATGGACTATCTGTCATCAGAAGTGCTGTGACGTACACTGTACCCATGTGGCTCAGCCACTAGACAGCAATAAGATTGCTTGTATATACAGCACCATTTCTGTTGGGAGGACGTCCCATTTCGCTGAACAGTCGAGGTTTTGAATCTGTGTGGTGGTTGGGCTTTGTGGTGCAGGAGAGAACACTTGCCAGTCTCAGACGAAGGTTTTGGAATGGACGTGAAAGGCAGCTAATGAAGTGGGTAGGCAAATGTTGTCTGTGATTGGGTTACAGCAAGTCGGGGCGGAGAGGCTGAAAGACCAATTTCCAACGGTGCGTTGGGTAAGGCAGGGAAGGAGACATTAACCAGGCTAAAGATGAGAGTGGAACACTCCGTTGGGTGTGATGACATCGTACAAGTCAGGGCAAGAGCGCGGAGGGCTTTAAAAGTAAGGAGTAGGCTATGATCAGCCGGGACCTGGTGGCTATGATCACCTGTGCTTATGAAGGTGGCGAGGATCACTCGGTGGCTGTGATCAAACCGTTTAAATCATTGGCATTGGTGCTCACACGAAAGTTTCCTTCAATCACAGATGCTTTCAGCTTCTTCCATTTTCCGGCTGTTTACCACACAGCCTTTTATATTTCTGATCCAGACATTGAACTAATGCTCTTGTTATGAAGTACGAATCTGCCTCAGCCATGGTTTCATATTGGGCATTCCACTTCCTAACAACTTTCTCTGTAACATCTACAATTATCTGTATTTGATTTAGAGATCAGAATATTTTGAGTAGAACGATTTAAGAGAGTGGATTAGTTTCCTCAAAGTTCTGATAACTTTCTGAGAAAAACAAATCTATTTTGGGAATGCTCTTAATTCTACAACCACACTGCTGCTCATCAAAATGTCTAATCTAATAATCTGCATTGATTCACATGAACGAAATGAAAATTATTTCCGATTTCACATCAATTAAATTAATTTGCACAAATATTATCTGCTAACTTCCTTTCTGCAGTTTAACAGCTGATCTTTCACTATGAAAGTCAGAAAGATCTGCTCCCACTGTAGCCACCCGAAGTATTGCAGACTGGAGATCTTCTTGCTAATCTGATTGCAATGTTCTCAAAAGCCGACAAGACAGCAGGGCGGGGGAACGCAAAAGTTAACTCTTTATTAGTCAAAGCAACGCAAAGCTCTGGACAGATAAAGCACAATAGTGGAACATGTTGCTTTATTTACCACAAATTTGCAAATATGTATTTCTTTCAACAATGATTTCCGGATTCATATTTAATCAGAATAGTCCAACTAATAAAAATGTAGTTCAAACATTCCTATTGGGTACAAATATATGGATAACCAATGGAATATCTATTATCAGATTTGGAAAAGATTGCTTACTCATTGTCGCAAGAATAATACTGAAAAAGATTGAAGTGTATCAGTCTGGATAAGTCGCTCAGTAGCACTGGATTTTGACTGAGAATGTTCTCGGTTGATGCTTCACATTGAGATAAGTTTGATACCATGGGATATTTAACTTCCGCCTGACAAAGCGGCCAGATCTCAGTTGAACGATTCATCCAAAGGACGGCACCTCCGACAATGTACCACTGCCCCATCACTGCATTACAAAATTTAGTTCAGAAAATTATATTCCATGTCCGAATATGGGGTTTGATCCGACAAACTGCTGACTCAGAGGCGAGATTGATATCACTGGGTCAGGCTGGGACGCACTGTCCTTTCGAAAATGTCCGTTTTCCATCACGTGCAGGATTCATCCAGTATTCATGATTTCCCTTAAACTCATCCCATCAGTTAGTGATAATGATACTCTACATTCCAAACCTATTTAAGGGTAACGGATTTACAGGCTTTACTTATCCAGTTTTCTCAAACAAAACTTTTGAATCAGATATCGTTGAAATAACGTCACTCTGTATAATAAGTTGAGTATACAGATAATAATAATAATAATCCTTGCATTTGATATAGCGCTTTTCACGTCAGGAGGACGTCCCAAAGCGCTTCACAGAACACATTGTAAAGTGAATTGACTGTATATTTGTGGGCGAACGCGGCAGCCAATTACGCACAGCAATGTCCCACAAACAGTCATAGATTGAAAATGACCAATTTAATTATTGTTTTTGTTTTGGAGGGATTATTATTAGGCGTGTGGAGTAAGGAAACTTGCCCAAGGTTTCGCCCTGCCTGGAATTGAACTCAGGTCTCTCACTTGCAAAGCGAGTGCTCTAACCACTGAGCAACAGGACTCCACGATATGTATTGTATTGTGTTACAATGGTGAGGAATGATACTATATACCTGCAGGTGAATTTGCTTATCATAGTGCCAGTGTAACTGCTGGAAGCATGAAACAGTTGATTGTTTTGGTTGTTGGTAATTTGTAAGAATATTGATTTGCATTAACTTCAGTTAATCTATGAATCTGTTTACAAACGGTTACCCGATAAGCCGTTTTCATGTCTGATTACCTTTACGTGAGTATCAAATTGATAGTAACTCCATGTGTATGTGATACGGTTGGGTCTGTGAAAATGTTTCTGAGTTTTTCTGGTGATGGGGCTATTGATACCTTCAAGAAATGTTCTTGTAAAAAATAGTATTGTGGTCCCACAATCAACAACTTTTGGGAACGCTTCTCTATGAAATTTGGTGCCGCATTTACCCAACATAATATGCAATCAACTCATTTTAAATTATATTGTGTGAAGCACTTTGAAATATTCCGAAAACGTGACAATGTTCTGAATCAAATGCAATAATTATTATTAGAATGTTATACAGAGACCAAGCTTGCTGCATGTAGATCAGACCTGTTATACAGAGACAAGGCCTATGATACAGTACCAGGCCTGTTCTACAGAAACAGGCCCTGTAATACGGAGACAATGCCTGTTATAAGAGACCAGGCCTGTTAACAAAAACAGACCTGATAAACAGAAACCATGCTTGATGTACAGATAATAGGCCTGCTCTACAGAAACCAGACCTGTTATACAGAGACGAGGCCTGTTTTACAGAAACCACGCGCATTATACAGAAACCAGGCCTTTTGTACAGAAAGCAGGCCAGTAAAACAGTGACAAACCCTGTTATACTGAGACCAGGCCTGTTATACAGAGACCACGTCTGTTATACAGAGATCAGACCTGTTGTACAGAGAGCAGGCCTGTTAAACATTTACAAGGCCTTTGATGCAGAGACTAGGCATTTTGTATAGAGACCAGTCCTGTTATAGAGGGACCATGTCTGTTATGCTAGAACAGGCCTGTTACATATTAACCCGGCCTGTGATTCAGAGAAAATGTGTGTTATATAGGGACTAGGCCTGTTTTACAGAAATGAGATAATTTATACAGAGACCAGAGTTGTTATGCTGAGATCAGGACTGCTGAGTAGATAATAGGCCTCTGAAAAAGTGACCAGGCCTGTTATGAAGAGAACAGGCCTGTTATAGAGAAGCTAGACCTACTATATAGAAACATGCCATTTTTTCAAAGAGACCAGGCCTATTAAACAGTGACCAGGCCTGTTTTCAGAGACCAGGCCTGTTATCAGAGAACAGGCATGTAATACAGAGACCAATCCTTTTAAAGAGTTACAAGGCCTTTAAAAAACTGACTAGGCTTGTCATACAGAGACCAGGCCTACTATCAGAGACCAGGTCTGTTATGCATGGACGAGGCAAGTTATACAGTGAACAGAACAAAACACAACACCTGCACATGCTGGAACCTGAAAAAATCAGAGAGAGCTGTTATAAGAGATCAGGCCTGTTACACAGATACCAGACCTTTTATAAAGATCCTTTCTCTTTGACCGTGCCTTCAGCTCCCCTCTCAACTCTCTACCCCCTCCTCGCTCCCTCCCTTCCCTCCCCTCACCCTGACCATTTCCCCCCTGCTCGAGTCCTGACCCAACTGTACAGCGCCTTGGGACGTCCTCCCGATGTGAAAGGCGCTCTATAAATGGAATCTTGTTGTTGTTGTTGACAATGATTCGGTCAGAAGAGCAGTTGGAGTTCAATGGTAGAACTGACGAAGGCTGTTTTGTGTCATTGGTATTGTGGAGGTGAACATCATTTCTTTGAGTTATATTCCTCAGTGGGAGTTTTTAGATAGTGAAGAGGAAAGGCCCTAGGATGAATTGCTAAAGAACACCACTTGTGCATGTTTGGAAACCCCAGAAGGAGCCATTTGAAACGCCTAAAAATTAATGCTAGAATAGGTAACCATGAAACTAGTATAGGACAGAATCCTGAAGGTGCAGCAGAGAGCTGCTTCTTCGGTGGTCAGCCGAGATATTGCAGGCTGGAGATTGGCTTCCTTTTCTGACTGTTATTTTCTCAAAAGCTGGCAAAGCAGTAGTGCTGGGGATTGTATTTCTCTCTTCAATGAATAGCCTTTTTTCATCATTTAAGTTGGTCACCATATCAGCACAGAGGTCTCATAGCGCCGGACTTTATAACAAACACATAATGTAAAGTGTGCATTTTGTAATCATGCTTTGTGCAGCAATGTACCACACACAGCAATAGAGGGAGTGACAAATTTGGTGGGGAATTGGAAAAAGGAAGGTTAATCTTCCTTAACTTTGGCACCCACCTTTGAATAATGATACACGTTTCGTCCAGAAATATACAGTCAATTCACTTTGCAGTGTATTCCGTGAAGCGCTTTCAGACATCTAGAAGACGTGAAAAGCGCTTTATCAAATGCAAGGATTACTAATATTATTAACATCATCTACCATATGCTCAGAGGGCACCTCAGATAAAGATGTGTTCGGATCTGAGAAATCCTGACAAAGCAGCTCTTCCACATCACTACAGCTGGGTGACAGTCGTGGTAATAACAGTCCAACATACACACCATTATAAGCCATTCGCACATTATGGTTTTGACCATTTCCAACATTTTGTTTGGACTTCAACCCATTATATTGTAAACCTGAGTCGAAAGGAAGCGTCAGTTACAGAGCCAGAATCAAACTGTCAATATGTTATGATATTCGTTTGAAGTTTGAATGGAACTTATTCCTTACATGAACAAATGGAGGCAAACTGTATTTGTCGATTAGTGTAAATCATTCTACAAAGGTCAATTGCAGATTGGGGAGGCAAATGGTCTCTGAGATCTGATACCAGAGAGTGGGAGCAGATAGTCTGAAATCCCAATGGCATGATGGGAAGGAAAGGCAGGGGACATTCAAAAGTCGAAAAGAAGAATCGGATAAGTTCAATGGGTGTAAGGAGTTTGCGCAGATCGGTTGGGGCTAAAATCGCAGAGGGATTTCAAGGCATGAACGAGGCTATGATCATTCGGTAAATGGTGGCAACGATCACCCAGTATATGATGGAGGCTTTGATCACCCGGTGGCTATGATCAACCCATGTGAATTATTGACAACCGTGCTTGTATGAAAGACTTTCTTCAATAATGTTTGCAATAGGTTTCATCCAATTCTCCAGCCATTTCCCCCAGAGCCTTTTTACATTTCTGTTGCAGATATTTACGACAGCAACTTGTCTGAGCCATGGTTTCATTTTGGTCATGTAACGTCACAACCCATGTCTCTGTACAATGTTATATGCTTTTGTTTTGGATTTTAGTATTTTGACATGAATTGTTTTAAGAGCGTTGATTGGTTACGGCAACATTTGTATCCCTTTCTGACAAAAGTAAAAATATCTTATTTTGTTAATGCTCTTAAACCAAAAACGTAAGGGATGTTCCTCAAAATTTCTAATTTAATAACCTGTATTAATTCACCAAGACGAAGAGAAAATTGTTTTAGATTTCGCATCAGTTAAATTAATTTCCGCATAAATTATCTGCCAGTTTCCTCCCTTGCAGTTTAACAGCTGATCTTAGACATTGAAGTGCAGAAATATCTGCTCCCCCTGTGGCCACTTGAGCTATTGCAGTGTGGAGACTGGCTTTCTTATCTGATTGTAATATGTCAAAAGTCGTCAAGACAGCAGTGCTTGGGATCTCGCAAGTTAACGATTTATTACTCGAAGCAAACGAAAGTTCTGGACAGGTGAAGCAAAATAGTAGATACATGTAGCTTTATTAACCAAAATTTTTAAACTGTTACAGTATACTCTCCATTATTTTACAATATATTGCGTGAAGCACATTGTGATGTCCCGAACATTTGATAATGTACTATATCAAATCCAAGGAATATTATGAGAATAGTTGGACCAGGCCTGTTTTACAGAGACATTGATTGTTATTCAGCGACCATTGAACCTCAGTTGGAGTATGAATTCAACTTATTATCTGAACGGACAAATGAAGGCAAGAAATATTTTAGCGAATAGTGCAAAACTATTTACAATGGTCACGGTAATGTATGTAATGTTATGGCGGTGAGCATCACTGCTTAATAAGTATTTTTAGTGTAGTTCCTGTTAAATATTAATACATCCCAGGCTACAGAGTGAAAATTACAAAAAAATGTCATTTGAGTTGTAACAAATATCGAGGACCATGTGAGAACAATGTTAAACCAAATTAAGTAAATATTATAACCATTTGAAACACTGTGCTAATGCGCCACTGATCGGTAGAAGAGGCCTAATATGTGTTACCAATTACTTGTTGCACTTATTCAGATGAGATAGTTCTGGTGGGTAGACATGTGGGGTGTGAACCCGACACACATGTGAGCACATTGCGGCCTGAGTTTTAAATCCACAGAGCATTGATCTGCAGTGTTTCAGATGCCTGTCATTATAGCACAGAAACTCTCGTAAATGTTCTGTTTGGCGCTATATATCTTGTAATTTGCTGTTACATTATTTGCGTTATTTGATATATTTCTATTTGTAATAATAGTGGATTTAGATAACTCGATCTAATGTGTTAATTTGGCCGCTATTTACTTGAACCACCCATCCAGGTCCTGCTGCAAAGCACCGGAAATTCTGTGGTATAGCCCGTGTTGACTACAATACTTTTTATCTCTTTGTATGATCTGCCTCTGCAGCTTCCGCTCCAGTAGTCCTCGTCTCCCAACCTGCCACCCCTTCACCCCCAACCCCCAAAAAATACATCCCCCAATCCGCGATCCCCCGTCTCTTTCTCGCTCTCTCACACACACACACAAACACAGTGGATTTAAAGCAGTAAACAATGTGATCGGACATCAGTTGCAAATACTATAATAAGGACGGAATTTATTTCAAGCTCCACATCCTGAACCTTTAGCAAAGCACCAGAAACTGCAGTGCACAGCCTGTGCCAAAAAACATAACGTAATACTAACTCTCCTGATAATCTGTCGCTTTAGCTTTTGCGATCAGTTCGGCTCGTTCTCTCTCAGTGTCTCTCGCTCTCGCACACACACACACACACAAACACACACAAACACACAAACTTGTCTCAAGCCGGAAACAAGCAGTAGCTGAGATGTAATCTGACAGCAGTTGCAAATGTAACTCTTTCAAACCCAACAGGCACCACAGAACCTTAGTAATTTATAGCTCAGAATAAATTCATTTGAAATATGTGTGATTAAATGATGTTAACCCTTTTTCACATGAGGTAGTTCTGGCGGGCAGACGCGTCGGCTGTGAACACACCTCAGATGTCAGGAAAATTGGGCCTCTGAGGTTTAAATTTCAAACCGACTTGATCTGCACTATTTGCGATGATTGCAGTTATAGCACAGAAGCGCTCGGGAATTATCTCTTTGTTATAACATATTTTATTTTCTGCTCATAACGTTAGTATTAATAATAGTGGATATAGATAAAGTTCCCCCAACCTCACCCCCCCACCTTCCGTCCCCCACCACGATCTGTTTCTCTCTCTCACACAGGCATGCAAACACGGTTGGTTTTAAGCAGGAAACACTCAGGCGGATAAGATTTTATCGGATATCAGTTGCCATAGTAACTCTTTTACTCCTCAGAGAGGAGTATCAAATCACCATGTGTTAAGCATTTACAGCACAGAAGAGAAACATTTGTCGTCCGTGTCTTTCAAAGTAAAACGTGTTTAGTCCAATTCACCAGCCTTTCCCTGCAAGTTCTGATTCGCAAAGGAGAGATAACATTAAAGTGAGTTTATTTCAGAGAGGGGAAAATTATATTTATAAAGGCAAGGCGAAACCTTGGGCAAGTTTCCTTACTCCACGCGCCTAACAATGATCCCTCCGAAACCAAAAGCAATGAAAAATTGGTTGTTTTCTAACGACGACTGTTAGTGGGACATTGCTGTGCGCAATTGGCTGCCGGGTTCGCTCACAAATATACCGTCAATTCACTTTACAGTGTGTTCTGTGAAGCGCATTGGGACGTCCTCCCGACGTGAAAAGCGCTGTATCAAATGCAAGTATTATTATTATTATTATTCACACTGAACCAGGTAATAGTACAGCAGCGCAGACATTGGAGCGCAGAGCCGCAGGAGGCCAAGGGTACTCAGGGAAGGGCACAGACTTTGGAGCTCAGATACTGTGGATTTGATCGACAATCAGTAATACAGTCTTAGATTTTTAAAGCGACCTCCACGTGGCACGGCGTCTCAGATTACTCCACAATAACGAATACTGGGGCAGAGTTTGATATTTATTGAAGACCATTTTAATTTCACTCACCATTTACAATCTGTTTGTTAATTAGACAAACAGTCAATAGCAGAAATCTCTCTTGTGAGACATGGTGGGTGTTGTCAATATATCTATTCTCTTTTATTTGCTCTTGTACACTTAGCATGAATCCCAAAATTAACACACGCTGCAGTTTACAGAACAACCATAGACGATTCTGGTTCCGACACACCCTTCATCTGAAACTGGATCCGTTTTTAACCAATTGACCAATGTCTCTTTTTAGCAGATAAAATAACTCGATTGGTATAATTCAACAAATATGCTCAACAAATACTTGCAGAAATCTAATAATTTTATCACAATAAATGTTTTGAAATGACGAGAAAATAAAAAAAAATTCTTAAGCTCTATTGCAGTCTAGAATCGTAAGCATTAAAGTAAAGTAGAAGCAAAATAGTAAAGGAAAATTTACTACCATTTTCTGTTTAATATGATAAAAATACTAAAGGCGTCAGATCATTGCAATGAGTTAAATATACATTATATTCACCTTGAAATGCACACAAATCATTCTGAAAATCACATAAGAATGGTTTACACAGAGGAAACACAGAAACGTGCCATCACATAAGAATGTGACACGGGTTCATATTGATTGCGTTGATAAGTTGGTGGAACATGTAGCTTCATCTTGTCCACTGGTTCTCTATTTGAAGATAATCATGAATTATGGGTGATGCAAATTCAGTTGAATAGCTCAGTAATACAGACAAAAAAATATACTACTTAAAGGAAAGAATTGTACTCTCATCAATAACATATTATTGATCAATTTATAACATGCTAAAGTACAGCATATTGGCTATGATAATCTCTGGGGCTGTTACTTTGGTTTCGTTCACCTGCTGCTGTTTGAGAGACTGTTTCCAAATATTTTCGTTAATGTTTCTGTCACTTGTTACCACATTTAAAAAGACAGAAGGACTTTTTGCGCTCAAATAGCAGAATGTTAAATTAGATTTTGATTCAGGAAATTAAAATAAAATTTCCGCAAGTAAAGTATAGGAACAATAATCTATGAGTCAAATAAAGAAAACAGATTCAACAGTTTAGAATGGTAAATACAAATTTAAAGTTTAAGTCACATCCAACCAAGGATCACATCAATGTGAAGTTGTTTACAAGAATAGTTCCTTCATCAATTGGCGTGAATACCTATGTGGCAGTTGCACATGATCACTACCATTCTGTCTAATATCAGACTCAGGTCAGGATTGCGATTGATTAGAATCACTGACTGGTGCTGGTCAAGGTTTATAGTCAATAGAATCAGCCCTTACCGAACAAACCTGTAACTTTGGTTCCAAATACACATGTCACCATGTCATTTGTGGGCTTCTGTAGTGTTAAATAATGCTGTAAATCATGAAGCCATAAGCTCACCTGTTTGGTCTGGATGTTAAGATCAGACGGTGCAGAGCTCGGGAGATCCGCTTTGATCCCAATGGGAAGCTGACTGTCCTGCTCGGTGTCATTGTCACAGTCAACATCATCATAATCATAACCACACTGACTGGTGTCAACCGGAAACAGCGGGTCACTCGCTGTGTGATGTCCACCCCCTATGGAGAGATCCATCATTTATTTGTGATAACATTCAGAAAGGCGTCGCTGTGTAACTGTAAGTGTGTATCTGCGTGTGCACTTGTGTGTCTGTGTATGTGTGTGTCTGTGTGTCTATGTGTGTTGTCTGTGTGTTTGTTTCTCTGTGTATGTCTGTCTGTCTGTGCGTGTCTGTGTGCTGTGTGTGACAATTTTTGTGTGTCTGTGTCTTTCTGTGAGCGTGTATGTGCTCGTTTGTTCCTGTGTATACACACGCATGTTGTGTATGTTTGAGTTTCTTTGGGTGTGTATCTGTGTCTTTGTGTGTGAGAGAAAAATACCGACTGTGGAGATAACCACCTTGGATTTTTGTTTGCGTACCTTACCTCCATTACTACAATTATAATTTCAAAAACTTGAAGGGTGGGGCGTTTAAGATGGAATTCCTACTCACTTGTTAAATTTTAAATGGATCATTAATTTTTAAACATTCATTTCAATAATTCCTGATAGTGTTGTAAACAATTATTTCCTTAATTACATCTTGATTATTATTAACAGGACATAGAAGCAAGCATGCCTGTGTTAATCGGTAAGTCACAGCACCATTTAATATGCGCAGTTATTAACATGACACACAGCACCACTCTGTATGTGCCATTATTGACATTACCGGTAGCATCGGAGATCAATTCATCAACACGAGAAATATCCGATTTCAGATAGCACATCGACCCGTAATTAGTCTTATTTTAGCTATCATAGCAAGGCCAAATATCAGCAACTGCCTATTACAAAGCCCTAAGAGCAAACATGTACCAACTGACCTACACTTTTACATTCACTGCAAGTTGAAGCGTATCCACGATGTGCCAACTTGAAACGCACTACACAAATGTAATTCTTGTTGCACTTATGCCATAAAATTTCTGTATCGAATGGAAGATTGATTATACTTGTGACTTTAATTATGATTTTCACTCCCAGATGTGTTGTTGATTAAACATCTCCCTAATAGGTTAAGACATGAGAGTTAGGCTGTTACCCTGGCAGAGCGAATCTTCCTGGACAGTGGGACTGATCAGTGTTGGAACCTCAGTGTGTGCTTCAATGACCAGGAGGAGGCCGCGGTCCGCCAGCTGGAAGGTTCCGCTCTTAGCGTCGTCATAATCTTCCTGAAGATGATCTGTTAAGAGGCAGTCAGTCTTACACACTCAAACATTCAGACAGGAAAAGGAGGCACAGAAGGAGGCCATTCAGTCCATCTTTTGAAAGAGCGACCCAAATTACTCCAACTCTTTCGCGCTTTCCGCACTGCCCTGCAGATTTGTATTCCCCAAATATGTATCTATATTGACCCAACTTTGGAAACAGTGGTGCTCAATGTATCTTATGCCTGAAATACTGAAAAAGTCCTGAATTTCTTTTTGGATACGTTATCTGAAGATAGAAGCTTGTTTTATAGTGAAACCAGCATAAATAGCGTGCTCTTTAGCCACCAGGTCAGAAGGTTCTGAGTGTAATCTAATCGGGGACTATAACATCACACTCTGGCAAACACTGCATGGCAGTGCTGGAGGAGTGCAACGTATTGAGCTCAGTTCGCCTGTTTAGCTGCAATTGAAATATTGCAAAACTCACCAGGGTAATAGGGCTTATCCTGGAGGGCTGGCCAACATTCCCTCAGATTGGTTGTTTCGTTTACTTCATTACTGTTCCCAGTTTGCGCACAAATTGCCTTTCCAGTTCATCAACAGATACACAGACACAATGAATCATTGTAAACATATGTGAAGTGCTATGAAACGTCTCGTTGAATTGATCAGATGCGGAATCAAATACAATATTTATTTCACACACTCACCATCGCCATTGGGTAGAAACACTTCAGGGTTTCCTTCTTCTGCATCTGAACCATTCACATTCTCCCCAGTGTAGTACTCCAGTTTACTGATAGAATCGTTGGATCCTGAAACTGAGCAAATAATGTCATTACTGTCCAGCTACAGAGGTTGTTAGAGTCTAATTCAACTCCTGTATCAAAATAAAGAAACGTACCAAACAATTAGACTTTTTTTCCAAAACCGTGGATCATTTTTCGTGGACGAAAATAAGGTCAACCGTTGAGAAATATGACGTTAATCAAAACAAATTCTTTAGCATACCAGGAGCAAGTTGGTTGCATATTATTGATATGATTTTTGAATATTGCCTCTGTTTGGGCAAGAAAAGACATATTTGAAAAGATGACATTATTTTGGATATTCTCTGGACGACAGAAACACAATAAGCATTGCTAACACTAATTTCTGTAGGATTCGTTTTGGTGAAATAGTAAAGCCAAATATCTAATAGTTATTTTCCTCTGTATTAAATTTTGTAATATAACTGCCCTCAATTGGTAAATGCAGAAATCAGTGTTGATAATATTTGAAAGTTGAAAGACCGAGCAAATTCATGTATTGAGTAGTTCTAATCTATTTTAACCGGGTAAATTGATACAATACCACAAGGTGGGGCTTTTTCAGTTCTCTGAATAAAAGCTTGAAATTCTATCACAGCGCATTTCAGTCATTGCATTTACCAACAAACGGGACCCTAATGTTGATGTTTGTTTGTACAATGATTCGGGTAAAATAAACATGATTGTAAAGTGTATACCAGGGGAGCCAGCCTCAAAGTTCCTTGTTCTGATTGGCCGATCCTCAATTTCTTCATAAATTGCTTGATAAAAACGAACAGATGGATATTTTGCTTCTGTTGGAAGTTGATATGTACATAAATTAAAATATTAACCATAAATTTCACAATGGAGTTTGAAATTGATTTGTAAATATCTGGATCATATAACGTGAGTTTTATTATTTGAAAAAAATCAGTATGGCGACGTCACTATTGTCTTATGTTTCATCAGTGTACATGTATTTTACGTGTTTGTTTCAATCTATAAATATGACTATGCATTTATATTTAGGTACCTAAAATATTTACTTAGCTCTGTGTGTTGGCTTGTTAATATATCTGTGTATTTGCAATGCTTTGTGTATGTACCGGTTTGGGCGCGTTTAACTACCTATGTCTTTGTATTCAGCATAAAAAGTATGTTGGCGTGCTTAGTTTATGTTGAGGCCTAATTGTGTCTGGTGGGTTTCTTTATGCATCTGTGTTTGTGCATGAGATATGCTTTTGAACGCATATGTCTTGATTTTCAGTTTGTGCACCTTTACAGATACACATGAACATACGCAATGAAATCGAGACAGTATAAACAGTTAAGAGTATTAAATTAACAAAAGAGACACGTGCATCAATTTTATCTGAATTGAGAGAGATCTCTAGGCAGCGCTGTGAGACCAGATTCCAGGCTCACCTGTTCCTGAATAATTGCTGTCCATCTGTAGAATCAGTGCAAACAGTACCACTGTTAACAGGATTCCAAGCACGATACAGGCCACAAAAGGGATGTTGATCAACTGAACTTTGCAAATCAAGTACACAACACTTGTTATTTTTTGTTGCATAATATGTCGTCGTCACTCTTTAAAATTATAATAAAAAACGTTCATACTATACTGAGCGATATCTCAGACCAAATAGAGTATGACATGTCGCACAGTTAGTCAGAAGAATGCCCAAACCACTTTAACAATGAAATATATGGAACTCTTTTCCTAAAAGTAAAACATACTATTAATTTCTAAAAAGTTGACCTCTGACAGGTTAGTTTTCAAATATACTCTTTAAGTATATTTCCTTGTTTACGAATCAAAAACAATACCTAGTGGTAATAAGTATGAATGTTAAGCAACACATCATCAAGAATGCAAGTAATTGCGTTATTTACCAAAGGATGGGGTTGGGATTGGCGGTTTCGGAAGTTTACCTGCAAAACATCACATTAAACATTAATCCAGTAACAATTCTATTTCTAGCTTCAAGTGATGTCAGTACTAATCTGCTTTTGTTGAGAAAAATAAAAAAATCTCTAATTTGTCAAGAAAAAACTATAAACTTTTGAGAGATCAGATCGCTACCTGAGCAAACCACACCAGCATCTTCTTTATGATTGCAGTCACTTTGATCCGCGGATGAAGCGACACAATCCCACAGAAAGGATTCACTTCCTCTACAGTGAAGCTCGTCCAGCCATATCTGACCAGCGCCTTGTCCAAATCCCGCCTGCCCCACAGCCCGCACGGCGGGGCCGCAGTCAAGCTGTCTGCACACCACACTGGCCTCTCGGATATCCCAGGAGTCGTCACACACCGTCCCCCACGTGTTATTGCTCAATATCTCAACTCTCCCAGAGCAAATGCTGCTTCCTCCAACCAACCGCATCTCCTGTCCTGAATGGACAACAACAACAAAAATATAATATTTTTATCGCGCCTTTCACGTCGGGAGGACGTATTCATAGAAAGTATTCATATCACATGTCAGTTGCTCACACAAATAAAATACGTATTCTTCCATATTATGATGAATCGAAATTTACTCCAAAACATTATTTATAGGATCTGTTTAATTATCCTATAAATAATCCTTCAAAAATAAATCATAATAATAATTTGGTCTCTCGATCCTCAACTGTGGAACACTTCTTTGTACAATTTGGTGCCGCGTTTCACCTATAAATATACCGTCGATTAACTTTCATGTGTTTTCTGTGAAGTCCAGAAGACGTGAAATAGCATTACTAAATTATTATGCAGTCGATGCATGTTACAGTAGATACCGTGAAGCCCATTTAGAAATCCTGGTTTGAATGCTTGGGTTAAAAACACAATTTCCTTCTTTTCAATTTTTTTTCACTCAGTACCTGATAAATGAAGCTGTTGATCAGGTGAACTCCCACTGCACTGTTTTGCACGATCATTTTGTTTCGGAGCTTGCTCTGCATTAAGTATACATTTATAAATGAAATGCTTCAAATATAAATACAATATATATTGGCTCAGAAATATTAGCTGAGGAACATTTTATTACCTGAACAAACTACACGCAAGTCGTCTGTATGATCACAGTCATGTTCTCCCCAAGGTGGGGAAGAGCACTGCCACAGGAAGGATTCCTGTGAACTACAGATTACATCGTCCAGCCAAATAGGTCCAGATCCTTTTTCATATCGACCACTATCATCAACAGCTACAGCTTCGCCACAATATAGCTGTTTGCAGATCACCTCAGCATCTTTGCGACTCATGGAGTCCGAGCAAACAGTTCCCCAAGTCCCATTGTAAAACACTTCCACTCTGCCTTCACATGAATGTTGTCCGTTTACCAACCGCAGCTCCTTGTGTTCTTTGACGGCAAAAAGATGAATTTCATTAAAGTTTTCGATATCTTAAATTTAGTACGGGTCCATTTTTAACTAAATCTTTTATTGGTGCTGGAGAACATGTTGGAATAATTTACAACATTATATTTGACGTTTCAAAGACCGTAAATTGGTAGTACTATTCTTCTCTGATAAAGTCCAAAATGGAATTCAAGCCTCTCAAATAGTCTACGGTCCATGAACATTTTAGACGTGTTTGTAACTCTGGTGACGGACTATCTAGTCAGATCCAGGGAAAGCAATGTACCAGCACCAGCCTCAAATAGAATGACCATGTTCGATATGAAAATTGTTGGTCAGGGCACGAGGAGAAAATCCCAAGCCGTTTCCTTGTGATTTGTGGGATGATTTATTGTCACCGAAGCAGGAAGTGACAGCCTCGGCAGCATTTACCAGGATATTGGATTGCCAGACCTATCCATAAATATGGCAGGTGGCATTTGTACCCACAACCTTCTGTCTCAAGCGATAGTTTGCTTGTAATAGAACCAGTCTGACACCTTATCAGTACGTGTTGATGATGAAAGACAAAGTGTTTAATTTTTACCTCTACACAAAATGCTCACATCTTCTTTGTGATAAAAGTCATGCTGCCCCCATGGAGAAGAGGCACATTCCCATAGAGCTGATTCCTTTCCTGAGCATCTCACTTCATCCAGCCAAACTGGGCCTGGAACTCGACCACAAGGAGCAGAAGATGCTGCATTAACAGCAGATCCACATCCCAGCTGTTTACACACAACATCCGCCTCAAGTAATCCCCAGGAGTCATCACACACCGTCCCCCAGGTTCCATTGTAGTAAATCTCCACTCTCCCAGCACAAGAACTCCCACCTTCCATTAGTCTGATCTGAACATCTTCTGTTGAACGCAAACAAAATTAAATTTATTGGATAACATGCATCAGCTGATACAGTATAATATAATGATTATACAAATGTAGGAGAGATGAGAGGAAAAGATGAACTGAGTGTTTGATGTTATAGTAGATATTTGTCGGTTAGCCAATCTTCTTTAATCAAATATAACCAGGCACTAGCAATGCCCATTGCTGACAGACAATCTCAGAACAGAAGCTGCTCAAATGCAGATTGCAGTTCAGTACTAATAACAAGTCAATTTGTTTGGGTTAACACATTCTCGGGTGTCTCAAAGCACTTCACAGAATATAATGTAAAGTGAGTTCACTATATTTTCCGAAGGAAATGCAGCAACTGCAAATCAGTGGCTCACAAACAGTCGTGGATAGAGTGAAAAAATTATTTATAATTTTTGTATTTATTGAAGCGATTATTACCCCAAGAAAAGCTTCCACCAATTGAGTAACAATCGGGTACGAGTTAAAATCGAGTATTCAAAATTACAATATTTATAAATATTCACTCACTGGAACACTGAACTCCAACATCACTCATGTTCCCAGTTGATTTGTTTAGGCTGGACTGTTTGCACTTCAACAGATGCGATTCGTTTCCTTGACACTGAACATCTTTGAGCCATGGGAACTGTGCACCTTCTCTATACACCGGGGAGCTATAGGCTGTAATGGCAGGACCACAGCCCAGCTGTCTGCAAACCACATTCGCATCACTTGAATCCCAGAACTGATCCTGCATTCTCCTCCAGTTTCCATTGCGATAAATCTCCAATGTTCCAGAGCAGGAACTGCCACCATCCACCAGTCTAAGCTGTTTGTGATCTGTTTCAATGGAACATAAAACGTCAGGTTTCCATTGGGGAAAAATAGTACATTTGGTTATAATATTATTCAGCATCCAGATAATAATTGTCACTCAATGTATTGAGTGTGTGTGAACCTTCATTATTACTGAATGTCATTCTCCTGTCACAGCGCTTTCACAACACCACATGTGGAATAATTCAATGATATTGGACGTTTGCACTTCTATGGAGTAACAGACAATCATCGACGGGAAAGCATATTGTAAGTTATTTAACAACGTGATATTAAAATTTACAATATTTTATTTTATTTATCAGTAAAATGCACTCACCTGAACAAAGAACTCCCACATCACTGCTGCTCCTGGAGGGTGAAGCCATTGTGGAATGTGGGCAGATCCAGATGTGTGTCTCGCTTCCCGCACACTGAACATTATTGATCCACACAGGTCCAGTGCCTTCCCCGTACTGGGAAGAGTTGTAGACTGAAATAACAGAGCCACAGTTCAGCTGTCGGCAGATGACATCGCCATCTGATATAGTCCACGAATCATCCAGCAATCTTCCCCAGGTGCCGTCATGATAAATCTCCACTCGCCCATCACAGCGGCTCCCACCGCCCTCTAACCGTAAATGCCACTGTTTACCTGCAACGATTTCAATCGACAATTACTCAATCAAAACGTGTGAGATATGAAGGCAAGATAACCATAGCTTGTCGAGAATAAAAATATGGCATTTCGAATGCGATAATATACCTGACATCATGAGATAGAATAATCAAGAATAGCGTAGAAATTACAAGAATCTTTCACAAACTGGGATGTTAGCAATGTTCAAAACCATACATAAACAAGGGAAAAGAAACACAATGAGAGCAGCCTCCAGCCAAATAACTCAAGACAAATCACCTTAAATGGTAGAAGGACAAGACACTTTAACAATAGGAGAATATCGGAAACAATCATTGCAATTGTAGCAGAAGAGCATGATCATCACAGCCTAAAACCAGAGAATGTTTCTCATCAGGAACAGGCTACAATGAGGGAGTCTGCGCTCCGGTACCCTTTGTAATAATATAAATAATATATTTTTACAGACTCGGGGAAAATGGTTCATCTTGAAAATCTCAGCAAGCCAGGGAATTGGTTTGTCCTCTGTCTTAGAAACTGAGATTGTCGTCACCATTATACCTGAGTAAGATCCCATCGAAAATATTATTCTTACAATAGATCAAGTTCCTTAAAACCGATAGCGTGTTACTTAAGTAAATGTTGATTTTACTTTGAAAGATTATGAATCAACTGGTTTTGTAATTGTTGTCTTTTTCACTGCAAAGCAAACACTTAAGTCACTTTAAATTATAATCTTTGAAGCACTTTGAGAAGTCTGAACGACGTGGTAAAACGCGATATGAATTGCAAGATTATGGTTATTTCACTCACCCGAACATACAACAGTTACATCATGGTCATGTGTACAGCTGAACTCCTCCCAGAATGATACAGCACAGTCCGACACAAAGGATTCATTACCAACACAGTTGAAGTTAGTTTTCCAGATAAAACCTGTTTCTTTTCCAAACTGTGTTCCAGAACCAGTTGACAAAGCGAAGCCACAATCCAGTTGCCTACAGAGAACATCGGCGTCCTGTAAATCCCAATAATATTCGCAGACGGTTCCTGATTTATAATTGCGCTGCAACTCAACTCTGCCAGAACATGTATTGTTTCCACCGATTAATTTTGGGGGATAGTGTTCTGCCGTGGAAGAATTAACGTGATATGAATTATTATAACACAAAAAACTTAACTAGCGATTGACAAAGGGATTAACTACAGTCAGCAAACAGGTGAAAATTTAAACAATCATCAGAAATGTAGAGTTTGAAATCTACATTTAGATACATTTCAGGTGACTCAGGTAGTATTTAGGCGGCCTGAGACGCTACCTGCGTGGAGGGCGCTGTATCAGTGCAAGTTGTTATTGTTGTGCTGATTAAGTTGAATTTACCTACTGATAATTTATCCAGCTTCAAAAGGATACAACGAACTGCGACTTGCACGTCAGAATAACGTCTCAAACATTTAACAGTTCAAGCTGTGCATTGAGGGTGAGGGGTTTGGGCTGGAATGACATTACCTGCATCTCAATGGTGTCTGCATTGGGGTCTAAGAGGGTGAGGAGGAACAGTAACTGCTGTGCAAGTGGAGTCTGAGAGAGTGAGGAGAGAACCACCTGATAGGCAATGGGGGTCTGAGCAGGTGAGGAGAGACAAAGCCTGAGGTGCAGTGGGGGACTGAGATTGTGAGGAGAGGAATGGAGTATCTGCTGTGCAATGAAATCCGAGAGGATGAGGATTTACAGTATCTGCTGTGCAATTGGAGTCTGAGTGGGTGAGGAGAGATAGTACCTCCTGTGCAATGGGGGTCGGAGAGGGTGAGGAGGGGAACGACAATAACTTTGGTGCAAAGGGCGTCTGAGAAGATGAGAAAAGACAATACCTACTATCCAATGGGAGTTTGAGAGAATACTGAAAGGACTGAAAGTTCCTGCTGTGCAATGCGGATCTCAGAAGATGAGGAGGGCAATGAAAACGAAAGCACAATCGATAAACTCGGGCTATATTTTGCAGCAATTTGCCAATTAAATCCAGGAACGCAAAATTCGGAGCGATTCAGGGATGATACACTGTAAGGAACCATATTTTAGTTCCGGTTTGAAAACAAGTCTGATTGAATGATTGAAGCCTCTCCTGAGCATACAAATGGAGAATAAAGAAAATCATCATTGAGAGGCGGCGGAGGGCGTTGGTCGGGGAGGTGGGGGGCGGGCGGAGGGGTGGGGCAGTGCAGCGTGACCCTCCAAGTTAGTGAATTAATAATAACCTGTCAAAAACATGCAACACAATCTCTATGAAAGTTTCTCAAACTGTGGTTTTTTGAAAATATGAGTACTCAAATAATTTATCGGAGACTGAATTATTTACCTGAGCAGATGACGCCGGCATCAGAGGAGTGTGACACCCCGTAAACTGAACAGTCACCCCAGTCACCTGACTGACAATCCCTCAGAGTAGACTCGCTCCCTCTGCAATGAACATTTATTGTCACAACGGGCCCTGAGCCTTCGCCAAAGTGAGCGTCTCCCGGTGCTGACAGCGCAGCTCCACAGCCCAACTCCTTACACACCACAGCCGCGGCCGCCATAACCCAGCCAAAGCCATCCACTGTGCCCCATTTTTCTCCATGGTAAACCTCCACTCTCCCGGCACACGGGCTGCCGCCATTCGCCAGCCTCAAGTGATCTGCATAAACATCACCAACAAGATGCCTTTGTATTTGATTTCCACTCACGCAGAATAATCATCACTATAATAACACAACTTGTACTTAACCGGTAGCGCCCTGAATCGCCGTCCGGCGTTGAGAGCGCTTTAAAAATCCGAATTGCTGTTGCTGTTGGAGATGTTTCATTTGCCTACAACTCACTGCACCTTACAGTAAATTCTGTGAAGCGCTGGAAGAGTTGTGCAAACTGAGTCAGAGCAGTATATTTAAACAATAATCGGACTTTGAGAATAGTTTTCAGAACATGATAGATTTAAAGGTGTTGCACATACCACGTGTCTTCACATGTCTGGTAACATGTAAAGGCGAAGTGGGATGTGGGATAATAATATGTTGTTAAAATTTATACAAGATGTAAGGTAAGCGTGGACTAGAATCGAGGTGTGGCAGGTAGGTTGGGAGAACCGGGTGGAGAAGCTTGTAATTCATTAGACGATTTGATGCTCAAAACGAGGTTATTAAAATTGTTTTACTTAGGTTTGTTTGAATAGTAGATTACATAAGGTTGGAAAAGGGTGGTCGGAGAACGGATCACTTATCTTCCATTTACACCCATCTCTCAGTGAATCAATCAGTCAATATACATTACTGTTTTCATGCTCAGATGGAAGACGTGAATCGCCTTGAGCGTTCCTACAAATATGACGTTAAAATTCAAACAAACAAAGGAAATATTCCTCACAATTCAGTAATGTAAAGGAGTGGGAAAAGGCAAGGACATGAAATGTATTAAAATTGCGGGATCGATCATCACAGTAAAAAGAATATCATTTGTCTTCTTGTACACATGCCGTGCCTAACACCGGGGTTAGAGTCCCTGAGCACGTAACAGGGCAGAGCTTGTCCAGAAACACCGCAACACCCTTCCTCAACCCCTCATCCTTGACTCCCCATTTAGATAACACAGGAAGAGATTCTCCTTCGACGTCCCTCTTTTTCTGGTGTCGGTGTCCTGCTGTTCCAGGCGCTCTGGGGCGCTAGCCTGCATGAGGGAAGCTATACAAATGCAAAATGTTATCGTTGAGGCCGAAGGCAATGGAAAGGTATGGCTGCTAGAGGAGTGGGTTATCAGTCGGATCGTTAGGGTATGACGTGAGTGGCACATGAGTGTTAGGATCATTACAAGTATCCGTTTTGCTAATGGAAGCCAATGGAGCCTGGAAAGTATAAAAGCTGCAGCAAGTTGCATCTACAGTACATTTAGTACCTTTTATGTCGGGCGGATGGCCTCAGGCTTGGGTTTCGTTGTGCTCTCAAAGTTTTGATTCAATTGTATTTTATGAGTTTTTTGCTGAGGAACGAATAACTTATCCAAAAATATACTCACCTGGTTTCTTATCTTGACTATCGACTTGAGGGCCTGAAACGAAAAAGTTTTCGCCAGTTACATATTTTAGAAGTTTATTTCGGATGATAAAGCCCTTTCACCTATTCAATCTCATTCCCCATAATATTATTTTTGACAGACAGAGAGTGAGCCACGCGTAAAGCCCAGTCCGTTCTACTTCCACTGTTCAACGTTGAGCTCACGGTCAAATGAATGTTCAATTAGGATGATAAATCTTTAGTGAAATAAGATCAAAACCTTCTTTCTCCGAGGGCGATACCTCCTGACCGAGCCTGACACAATATTCACAATGTGACTACATAGTCGTGATACAATTACAATGTCTAATAAGTCGTATAGAAATGGTGAAAAAATATGTTATATATGCATATATATCGCATGTATTTATATGACTACTACCATTGATAATGATCCTTGCATTGTATATTGTGTCTGATCACAAAATTGAGACGTCTCAAAGCGCTTCACAGAATATAATGTACAGTTTAGTGACGTTGTCATTTGAGTGTGAAACGCGGAAGCAAATTTGTAAAGCAATATTCCACAACAGCTCTTCACAAAAATTAAGTGACGAAATTATTATTTTTGTCAGGAGATTTGACGTCTTCGGCAATGTGTGACTCTCTCTCCGCCATTACCTCCACACATCCAGCTCTGTGATGGAGTGTTTCCCGGGTCTGTGAGATCAGATTCTCCCAGGTGTGTGGGTGTGTGGCTGTGTGGGTATATGTGTGTTGGCGAGGTGGGGTGGGGTCTATCCTACAACCCCATGACTCCGAGGCGAGAGAGAGAGAGAGACAGAGTTAGAGCACGAGCCAGAAACGCAAGAGAAGCCGAAAAATAAGAATTCTGCAGCAGGAAACTTTTTAACTATAAATGTGTTAGTCATTTTAGATCAATTTTATTAATTTCTTAATCGCACTGTCAAAGATGTGAAATATTGCAACTGGTGAGGAGCAGCTTAATTTGAGATTAAACTTTAGATCTTCCTATATTCCGTTGAACTAACTTTGCAAATTTAATGACAAAGTATGTTTTTAACATCTACCATCAATTATCTCGTCAGTGAGACGCTTGAAAGCGCTTTACAGAATATATTGGGAAGCGTAGTGATTGTGATACTTGTGGGTGAAACGCAGCAACAATTGTGCAAAGCAGTGTCCCGTAAAACTATTTGGGATTAAGTGAACAAATTCTTATTTTTGTCAGATGATCTGGATTCTACACACAATGCGACGCCCTCACCCTAACCCTCCTCCTCACAGCTATCCCACTCCCCCCGCCTCCCCCCCATCGCTGAGCTTGTGCGTTAGCGTGGATTGTGAGATCAGATTCGCAGACGTGCGTTTGCGTGGTTGTGAGTTGTGTAAATGTGTTTGTTTTAGGGGTTGGTGCGGGCTGTTTCTGGTGTCAAACCCACTAGCTCCTGACTGGGAGGTGTGTGTGAGAGAGGAGAGAGAGAGAGAGAAAGCAAGATCTGGAAACTCAACCGACGCCGAAAATTAAGGATTTTGTAGCTGGAACCATCTTATCTATAAATGTATCAGTCATTTTACATCAATTTTATAAATTTATTAATCGCATTGTGAAAGATATGAAAGATTGCAACTTGCGACGACCTGCTTAGTGTGAGACTAAACATCATATCTTCATATCTCCCGTTGAATTGACTTTGCAAATTTTATGATAATGGATGTTTTTAACATCCACCATCGAGTATCTCGTCACTGAGACGTCTTGAAAGAGCTTCACATTATACGGTGTACAGTGTAGTAACTGTGATTGTTGTTGAGTAAACACAACGATACTTGTGAGCAGCCGTATCGCAAAAACCGTGGTGGATTAAGTGACTAAATTCTTGTTTTGTAAGATTATTTGGTGCCTACCACAATGTGGCGCTCTCTCGATCCCCTCAACCCCACCAATGCCGCCTCCGCCTCATCGCTGAGCCTGTGAGTCAGTTAGGACTGTGAGATCAGAGTCTCCGACGTGCGGATGTGCGCTTGTGAGGTTGTGTGAATGTGTATTTTTTNCGAGGGTGGACGGGAGGGTCAAATCTACAACCTACTGACTCGAAGGCGAGAGTACGACCAACAGATAGAAACCCGGAAACGCAACCTGTACCGAAAAATACGACATCTTCAGCTAGAATCTTTTAACTACTAAGGTGTTACTCATTTTCCATCAGTTTAACAATTTGTTAGTCACATTGATATCAGTGTTATTCTGGTTATGGTTAAATTTGTGGAATCGCTTCTTGTAAACGCGTCAGTGCAATAGAGCTTCCCAAATACGACACATTAAAAGTTGAAAATTAAACATGAAATAATCAGACACATGACTGTCTGCAACACTGTTAATGACATAGCAACAGCAACATTACATTAGTAAAGTGTTTTTCACCTCGGGAGGACCTCAGGGATTGGGCTACAAGCTGGAGGTTGTGATCAGGGTGGTGGAGGGTAGGGAGGGTAGAGGGAGCTGCCTGGCCGAATACGCGGTTGCAGAGGAAGCTGTTGAGACGTGCTTTGAAGGAGGCAAAGGAGGGATCGAGATGAAGGGTCTGTGGGAGCTCCAAGCGCTGTGGGTAAAAGAGCTGATAGCCGACGGTGGGGTAGGCCGGGCGGGGCATGTGGAGCAGCCCAGAGCCTGCTGAGGGTAGGGAGCGGACAGATAATAACTTCCTTGGGCACTTCTGTACTTTCGTCGGTATCAATTTGCTCATTTGTTCATTATTGATGCACCTAATCTATTACTGAGAGCAATACTGCTTACAATGTCAATTGTATAAAACCTGCTTTTAAAATATAAAATGTTCATGATTATCTAACAACATGAGAAGTCATTGCCGATGTTATGGTTTATCTTTTACATTCATTAAGAGTCGCACTGAGACAGATTTGAAGGATTGTAAGCACCTGCTTCAAGTGAGATGTAACAGCAGATTTTCATATTTTCCGTTGCTTTGACTCACGAGCTGAATGATAAAGGATGTTTTTAACATACGCCACCAGATTTCTTCAATCACAAAATTATTAACATATGCATACGACCTCAATTGAAACTAAGTATTTCCAAACATTGAAAATTATTGTGAAGAACACTTATATTTAAATGAGAATGTCCTCACGGTTGGCGTGGAAAATTGATTCATGCACTGTATTCAAAGTTCTTAAAATCAATAAAAAATAATTGATAGAGCTGCAGGCGGGTGGTTTAGGGCCTCCTAATTTATCTAACATTTTACATCCATCAAATTAATTCTGCGCTAATATTGGATAGATAATAGGTTACCTAAATAGAGCGCCCTTATAATCACATGTGTTTGTTTTTTGTGCCCTTTTGTTTAATTAATCTACAGAATGAGCAATAATTTGACAATGTTACAGCGGCTTTCACGTTGAGATAACGTCTCAAACAGCCAGACGCAGTGGGAATGGAGAGGAACTGCGGTGGGGGAGCTGAGGAAGGAGCAGAGAAAGGTGACCAGAGTCAGGTGGAAAAGGAACATTTAACGCGGGTTTAAAGGAGCCAATGTGGAGGGGGAGAGGGTGCGGTAGGGGATGGCAGACAGCGGGGCCTGAACGTGAGCAGATGGTGGAGAATTTAGCGACCGAGGGATCAGCCTGGCCGTGGGACTGTGGCTGATGTTCAGTAAAATGAGGCCAGGCAGGGAATTAAACTGAAGGAAAATAGATGCAATCTTCTTTTCGCTCCCAATCCAACACCGGCTCCAAATCGAGATCTTTTCCGATGGAGAAGTCTGCTCGAGACAGCTCTTCCCAACATAAGCTACAGACCACTCGGAACCCTGTGGGTCCTGTCCTCTCCAAATAGCCATATGAGGCAGTGCTGACAGGCTGCCATGGCTGGTGTTGGAGTGGACAAGAGCTGCAGGATCTGGCTGGGCTGCAGCTTGTGTAAGGAAGAGCTGAGGATTCAGGCTGACAGGGCATTGGCAACAAATACTACTATTAATAATAATATGATCACTCAATCCACGACTTTGTTGGCCACGGCTGTGCAAAATAATCTGCCGCATTTCGCTTTACAGTCAATTTACTTGACGGTGCATCATGTGAAACCTTTTGACGTGCCTTGAAGACATGACCAGGCGCAATAACAAAAGCAAGAATTATTATTTGACTCACCCGAGCAAACATCTGTTTTATTTTTATTATTATTCTAACTAATACTGGACATGAAAAAATATTGTTTATTGTATTTGCAACAAGGCGGCAGGTACAGTATGGAATATGCTTTTCTTGCATGCGTTCACTTATTGCATACATTTATTTTCAATTTTTCTCCTCGTCATGGTTGTATTCTGTAACGAAATCAAAGCCGCTGAGGGTCGAAGCCGTGAAATCATTCCCCATCACTGCCCTGTAAAACCGCGGTATTGTATCCCAGCTGTAGTTGCAGTGAGGACAAAGACACAGAGACACGCACGCAGGGCGGCCGGGCTCTGGCTATGGTTCTGTGGATGATGGTCCCTATGTTACACATTTAATATATATTCTTCTCTGCGACCTGCCCTCGGCTGTCGCTAAGTTAATGCTCTCAGTCTGTGATGATCCAAACCTCCAGATCGATACCGTCAACAGCAGAGGCGCAGGACGGGAAGCTTCAGCCGGTGTTTACAACACGGCGACTGGGAGCTGTACTTAAACCCCATGTGTATTGGCTTCCTATTGCGTGGAAAGACTGTATAATCTTGAATTTAAAAAGTAGAAGAAACGTCAAAATAATTGACTTTGAAAAATGCCTAAGAGTTTGCAAATATCTTTGAAACAATCAGTATTTTCGTATCTCCGCTTCTAAACTAATGCAGCATCGCTATCAAGAGCAAAGGGCAACAACAACAAGATTCCATTTATATAACGCCTTTCACGTCGGGAGGATGTCCCAAGGCGCTGGACAGTTGGGTCAGGACCCGAGCAGGGGGTAAATGGTCAGGGTGAGGTGAGGGAAGGGAGCGAGCGAGGAGGGGGTAGAGAGTCGAGAGAGGAGCTGAAGGTAACGTCAAAGAGAAAGGTCTTGAGACCGGCCTTGAAGGAGGAAAGGGAGGAAGCAGCGAACGCACCGGGGGATAGAGTTCCAGAGCCTAGGGGCAAATATATAATTAAGTATCATGCACTAGGAATGGGACACCTACTGTTGTGTTTAACTCAATGTTTCTTCATTTCTTTACGTAAATCAATTGATATTTACAAATTGCTTATTTGCCGATTTCCAAAAAAAGGCTTTCATTTTATTGTGATACAATCAATATTATTTGGATAAAATTTAAAATTGCAGGTCTCGTTAAATCACTACATTTGTCAGTCGGTGTGTCTCATTAAACAAGTGTCTTTTCATCGCTCAGAGTATCGCTGGTGCTGAACAGGAGAAACTGCCCCAGAAACAGCTTCACTGAAACTGAACCATGTCCCACAGTGTCAGGTCTTCACTGTCAATTGTAGTTCTTGGACAAGAAAAGTCGATCGACTTATTTTGCGTCAATAAATAAAGCAAAATACTGAACTCAAGACAGATATAGATTCAGCCATTCCGTCTCCGCGCTCGGGAACTCCATTCCCCAGTCACCCCGACTCTCTGCCCCTTTCCCCCCAACTCTCTGCCTCTTTCCCCTCTGATGAATAGCAACAGAACTCTTTGTGGATAAGTAATACTTGTGGTAAAACCTTCCATCATATACCTTGCATGTGCGTGTCGCCTTCAATCAAAAAAGAAGTTTAATAGAAACAAACTAGTTTAAAATTATTCAAAATATGTAACTTTACAGCAGGTGCTCTTGTGGCTTTTTCCAGCTTCAATGAATTCAACCCAAAACACATTAGTTAAAGCTGATAAACTGCTCATATCTGAACTACACAAAATAGAACATACCAACAAACAAGCCTGACTATTAACACATTATCCAAAAGCAGCAAAAATATAAAAATATTCACATGATCCATAATCTGCTGAGAATTACAACATAAAGCAAGGCTCCAGGCCTCACAGGCAATAACGTTTCCAACCCGTTTGATACAATATTTTAAAACATATTTTCCCCTATCTCACAAAAGGTTTATGTATTTGCACAGAAATCCAATTTTCAGATAAAACTGTTTTTTAATCGTGAATCATTTGGAAAATTATCATTTAAAGGTTTCTGATGTTTTGATCAAAATGACATATTTCCTTTCCACGTTTCCCCTAATTATTTAAGACGTATTAATATTGCAAAAATATGAATATCCTAGAAAAGCACGAACCTAGTGACTCAAAAAACATACAGCTAGTAAATAATTATGTTGTTGCACATTAAGAAAAATAGCAGCAATAACATGAAACGTCATATAACAAAGTGCAATTCAGTAAATATAATTTGCTTCTATTATAGGATCAGTGTGTGCAGCGGTCAGGAGTAACAGAGATTAATCACCTTCCTTTAATAATAATACTAATAATCCTTGCATTTGATATAGCGCTTTTCGCGTCGGGAGCACGTCCCAAAGCGCTTCACAGAAGACACTGTAAAGTAAATTGACTGTATATTTGTGGGCGAACGCGGCAGCCAATTGCGCACAGCAATGTGCCACAAACAGTCGTAGATTGAAAATGACCAATTTATTATTGTTTTTGGTTTTTGGAGCGATTATTATTAGGCGTGTGGAGTAATGAAACTTGCCCAACTTTCGCCCTGCCTGGAATTGAACTCAGGTCTCTCGCTTGCTTTATTATTAATAATAACACAAACAGTATGATTATGATGATTATATATCAGAAACCATTAACTTACATATCAGCGTATGGAGGAGAAGGTAGATGACCAGTGACCGGACCATCACAACTGGACAGTGTGATAGTGATATGATGGACATAAACTGACTGCTGTCAACCACTCCTGTCTTGATCCTCCAGCACCGGACAACAGCTCACCACAAACCGATGTCTCTGTCCATATAACTAATAGACTGTTGATATGTATAAAACGAAGCATTCGGCTGACAAGATTCACCAATTAGCGGTAATATTACCGTATATGGATATAATTGCCCGTCTGTTCTCTTTGATCGTGCTTCCTGAAAGACGATTGGCGGAAATGTGGCTCATGAGTTGAAGTGGGACACGTAACATGTGTCAACTGCGTGTGTCCAGCAGGATTACTGGTATACTGGAGTATGTGAGGGGTGAATGTGGATCAATGAGCAAGTCTTGTGTTCTTGATGGGAGATGATGGCAGAATTTGATCCCCACTCTTTGCAATCTATCCATTATGTTACATTGCATTGCATTTAATAATACGCACCAATGTTATAGTGCCTGATCATTTATTTGAGACATCTCAAAGCACTTCACAGAATACAAGGCAAAGTGAATTCACTGAATATTTTGGTGGCAAAACGTAGCAGCCAACGGCTGTAAAATGAGGAGCATGATAAGCTGTATTATCTTGTACTGAATAGTGGAACCAGAGGACACGGCCTGCGATGAAGGAGGGTAAATTCAGAAGAAATCTTCTGTAACATTACTTCAGTGCACGAGGAGTAAACTTATGGAACAGTCTGCATGGACAGACCGTGAGGACAATGAGAAACACCTCCTATTGGGAGTTGAGCAGCGACACAGAGAGAGTCTGTGAGTTTATTGTTGAACCTTCTCAGCCTCTGTTTCTGATCACCAGCGGCAGAGCGCGTGGGGCCCAGCGCTGCTCAACTTCAACACAGCCTCACCCAGACCTCTTCCTAGTGAAGGAACAGGACAAGGTTTCAGTCATCGCGAATGCATTCACAGTGTAAAAGTCTCACCCACATGAGCGCAGATCCCACAGAATATTGTCACTCTGTTTTACTGACTGGATGATAGTCTTTTACACGACATGAACAGATATAAAATGCAGCCGAAAAGTTGGTCTGTGTAAAAAGTACTTTAAAGGTATCCCAGTAAATCAAAATGCCTCCGAGAATATTGATCGGTTTCCTATTGAATGTGAAACTCTTGCTTCAAATGGGCAGATAAGAGCCTTTCAATTGCAAAAGGCTCCACATATTTGGGGCTGCCATTCAGCGCGGTTACAGCACAAACTTACAGTGGATTAAAACATTGCAGCGGATATTTATACTAAACTAAATTAGCAACACACCATGTACACTGACATCAAACTCCCGCACACATACACAATCGCATACACACACTCAAACACGCACCCATATTCACCCACACTCACAAACACACACACATATTCACCCACACTCACAAACACACACAAAATGATATACACATATGCCGCATCGTGGAAAGCCATTTACACACAGTCAGATACAAAACTACAGAGACACACAAACAGACACAGCGGCGCTCAGAGTACAAACATATGTCGGCCATGAACACAGATGCCGCACAGAATACAATCACATCCTACACATCAGCCGAGCATTTACAGGCAGCGATGTGAAGCCTTCGCATTAAAACAAACGTTACATTTTCGTCAACAACAAACAATTCTTATTTTAAAAATGTTTCTGAGCAAAACTACTCCAGCATCTGCTGCAGCAATATAAGTGGTTTGGCTCTGGAACTCATCTCCCAGTGCCTTCGCCTTGATTCCTCTCTTTCCTCCTTCAAGGCCGGTCTCAAGACCTTTCTCTTTGACCGTGCCATGAGCTCCCCTCTCGACACTCTACACCCTGCTCGCTCCCTTCCTTCCCTCCCATCACCCTGACCATTTCCCCCACGCTCGGGTCCTGATCCAACTGTCCAGCGCCTTGGGACGTCCTCCCAACGTGAAATCCGCTCTATAAATGGAATCTTGCTGTTGTTGTTGTTGTTGACAGTGTAAAACATAAGATTGTGGAATCATTTGTTGTGTGTTCAAGGTTACTGTTACCGCGCGCGACAGAGAGAGATAGAGAGTAAGAGAGATATAGATAAACGGGGGCTGCTTCTGACACACAGGCCTCCTGAGAGAGAGGGCTGGAGAGTCTCAGTGCTGGAGAGGCTCAGGTCTGGAGAGGCTCAGGGCTGGATCGGCTCAGGACTGCAAATCCTCGGTGCTGGAGAAGTTCAGAACTGGGTAGGCTCAGGGCTGTTGAAACTCGGGGCTGGAGAGGCTCAGGGCTGGAGAGGCTCAGGGCTGGATCGGCTCAGGGCTGGAAATGCTCGGTGCTGGAGAAGTTCAGAACTGGGTAGTCTCAGGGCTGTTGAAACTCGGGGCTGGAGAGGCTCAGGGCTGGAGAGGCTCAGGGCTGGAGAGGCTCAGGGCTGGAGAGGCTCAGGGCTGGAGATTCTCAGAGAAAGGCTAAGGGCTCGAGAGACTGAGAGATGGAGAGGCTCAGGAGAGAAGAAGAAATCAGACAATATTAGCAGAAATATTCTGAACGTTATGTAACTGTAACCTCGCGCATTTTTGGAGAATATTTTCCTGTCCGGTTGAAGAAGTAGTCAGTGTATCGAACAGTTTGCGACCAGCGTTTGTCTATTTGTTGTTTATTGTTAGTTTGGAAGTCGGTTTTCTGCTGCTCTTGGATGATGTTGTAGAGACACGGCTAAATATTTAATGTTACTGTAAATGAGACTGTTAATAAAATACTGTTTAATAATTTGCGAAGTTCCGATGCACCGAAATGACACATACATGGATTATACCTGGATCCAGATGGAGATTCTCCACAGTATTTCACTTAAACAA
Organism: Callorhinchus milii; assembly: GCF_018977255.1. Classification (NCBI taxonomy): domain Eukaryota; kingdom Metazoa; phylum Chordata; class Chondrichthyes; order Chimaeriformes; family Callorhinchidae; genus Callorhinchus; species Callorhinchus milii. Next base: position 56,953 of record NW_024704868.1, read on the forward strand.
TTTTAACCGGATTTAATTTCCCATTTATGTGTCTCTCAGATTGTACATATTGTTGGTGTCAGTGTCAGGTATACAGAAAGCTTACTTTTATGTACATGAAGTATTACATAACTGAAAGGTTAAACCAGTTTCTCACAGACTGTCTTAGTTCAGGATTTTCCTGCATTCAAAGTTATTGTGTTGTCCAGTCGGTCAAATAAATCCCAGCAATTTTGTCTTTGTGTTGTTTCTGTTTTCCAACTTACATTGTTCTCTCTCTCTCCCAGTCGCCTTAGTATAGATTTCCTTGCGGCTCTCCTTTTCTATTTCTGGATTCAAACCATTGGTTCATCAGATTTTGGCCGCGGTCCAGCTGTCCTCTAAGTGTAGTGACTGGGCCGAGCTCTCAGTGTCTCGCCACTTGGTGTTGAAAGAAGCCGCTAGTGTTCAGTGGTTGAAGCACAAAATCTCCCAGCGCAGAAGCCGCTCAGTTTCACCGCTTATAATCTCAAGACTCAAACGATTGCTATAACTGCTTGCTTATAATGTCCACCAACTGTAGTCTCAAACATTCCTGAGTCTGCCTTGATTGTCCATCAACTCCGCAGTGTCTGAGCGCCAATGCCTGTGCCCTGCCCTGGGTAACTGTGGCCTCCTGAGCCTCTGAGCTTCAATGTCTGTGCTGCTGTGCGGTAGTCTGGTACAGGGCGAATATCGTTCAATGTTTTAAATATTGAATTTCTCCCTCTCTTAAATAAACTCACTTTAATGTTATCTCCCCTTTGTGAATCAGAAATGACCTCCAGTGACACAGATAAAGGGTGGTCAATTAAACTGAACACGGTTTACCTCAAAGACACGTCCAACACGACTTTCTTCTGCGCTATAAATTTCTATGACACTATGATTACTGTTTGAGGACAAAAGATTTACGTTTGCAACAGGTCTCCGATAACATCTGAGCAACCGGCTTGTGTTCTGCTTTAAATCCACTGTGTTTGCATATGTGTGTCTGTTTGTTTGTGTGTGTGTGAGAGAGAGAGTGAGAGAGAGAGAGAGAGCGAGAGAGATGGGGGGTGTGGGGGTGTTGTGCATATGTGTATGAGTTTATGTGTGTGTGCTTGTGTGTATGTTTATGTGTGTGTGTATGTGAGAGATTGAGAGAGAGAGAGAGAGAGAGAGATGGAGGGTCTGGGAGTTGTTGAGTGTGAGTGTGTGTTCGGGGGTGGTGTGGAGGTTGTTGAGTGGGGGTGGGGGCTGGTAGGGTGGCGTTGACGAGGAGGACTGGTAGCGGAATTCGTACAGGCAGATCAAACAGAGAGATAAAAATTATTTTAGTCGGCATGAGCTGCATCACAGACTTCCTCTTGCTTTGCAGCGGGACCTGGATGTGATGTTGAAGTAAACAACTGCCAATTTAACACATTAGATCCAGTTATGTGAATCCACTTTTGTTAATACATGAATTGTGAACAATAACGCCAGCACATATAACAGCAAAGAATAAAATATGTGACATCAAATAGATCATTCCTGAGCGTGTATGTGCTGCAATTACAGGTCTCTCAAACGCTGTAGGAAAAAGTCACTGTAGGATTTAACCCTCAGAGGCCAATGTGCTGACATCTGAGTTGTTTGATACCTGACATGTCTGCCCAAGATCTACCTCATGTCAATAAGTGTAACCATCATTTGATCACACATATTATGAATGACTTTCTTCTGAACTATAAGTTGTTAAGGCTCTGTGATGCCTCTTTGGGTTTTAAAGATTTACATTTGAAACTGCTGTCAGATAACATCTGAGCTGCTGTTTCTTTCCTGCATAACACGCGTGTGTGTATGTGTGTGTGTGTGTGTGCAAAGCGGCAGTTCATATTAAAATTAACATGGAAATTCTGGTGCTTTAATAACGGATCTGGAAGTGGAAAATTATGTAATTCCCGGCCTAATAAATACATTTGCAACTGGCGGCCGTTAGCATTGTTTCCTGCTTTAAATCAGCTGTATTTTTGTGTGTGAAAGAGTGAAAGCAGAGGAGGATGGTGGGTTGGAGGATGGGGTGGTCGTAGCTGAGGCAGATCATACAGAGCGATAAAGAACACGTTATTCGCCACGGACTACATCACAGACTTTCTGGTGCTTTCCAGTAGGACCTGGCTGTGCGGTTGAAGTAAATAACGCCCAAAATAACACATTAGTTCGAATTATCGAAACCCACTGTTATTAAAATTAGATTTACGTCAAATGACGCCAAAAATTTAACAGCAAAGTACAAAATATGTATCAGCAAACAGAATATTCACGATCGTTTCTGCGCTATAATTACAGGCCTCTCAAACACTGCAGATCAAAGCTCTGTAGTATTGAAACCTCAGGCGACAATGCGCTCACTTGTGTGTGGGGTTCACACCCCACATTTCTCCCCACCAGAGCAAACTTATCTGAGTAAGTGCAACAAATATTTGGTCGCACATATTAGGCCTCTTCTGCCGATCAGTGGCGCATTAACACCATAATACAAATGGTTATAATATTTACTTTATTTGGTTTGACATTCTTTTCACATGGCCCTCGATACTTGTTACAATTTAAAATGACTTATTTTTTGTAATGTTCAATCTTTAACCTGGGCTATATTAATATTTAACACGAACTACACGGACAATAATTACTAAGCAGTGATGCGAATCAACGTATCATTACATATGTTAACCTGAGCATTGTAAAATGGATTTATAATATTTGCCAAAACATCTTTCACCTTCATTTGTCTGCGTAGACAGTAAGTTGAATTCATTATTCTACAGAATGTCAATGGTCTCTGAAAAACAAGCAGGGTCTTTATGTAACAGACCTGCTCAAGCTATCATAAAAATATTGCCTGGATTTGATTCAGTGCATTATCACATCTTCGGGACACCACAAGGTGCTTCACAGAATATACATTAAGAAGAGTAGAATATGCTGTAACTATTTCGATAAGTGTGGTAACTAAAGCAACACATTTGCACTTTGGCTTTACCTAGTTAGAACATTGGATTGCTTTGAGTAATAAAGAGTTAAATTGAGAGTTCCCCAGCCCTGATGTGTTGTCAGCTTTTGAGAGCATTACAATCAGATCTGGAAGCCAGTTTCCAGCCTGCAATACCTCGGGTGACCACAGGGGGAGAAGAGTTTTCTCTATTTCAAGATGAAAGATCAACTGTTAATCTGCAATGGAAGAAATTTGCACAAAATATTTGATGCAAACTAATTTAGCTGATGTGAAATCTGAAATAATTTTCATTTGGTCCACGTAAATTAATACAGATTATCATATTAGAAGCTTTGAGGAACGCCGCTGGGGTTGCAGATTGAAAAGGAAATTAATAAAACAAAACAGTTTTACTTTTGTCACAAAGCTTTAGGAATGTTGTGGTAAGCAATCTACAGACTTCAAACAATTCAAACCAAAGTACTACATTTCTCAACAAAACAGATTATCGTAGATATTACACGATAGGATTTATGACGTTGCCCAACATGAAAATATGGCTGAGACTAGTTCATATTTCCTGATCAGAGAGCAGTTCTTAAACAGAAATATAAAAGATTGTGCGGGGAATGGCTGCAGAATGGGACGAAAGCAATTGCAACCATTATTGACGGAATCCTTTCATAAAAGCACGATTTTACATGTTTTAAATGTGTTGACCACAGCTACCGTGTGATCAAAGCCACCGGTATATCCCCAGTTGATTATAGTCACCAGGTACCGGCTGATAATAGCCTAGTACTTACCTTTAAACCCCTCAGTGCGTTTTGCCCCAACCTGCCTGTGCAAACTCTTTACACCCTACGACATGATATGATTCCTCCCTTTGCGTGTTTAATATCTCCTGCCCTGCCCATCCAACCATTGGGGTTTCAGACTATCTCTCCCACTGTCTGGTATCAGATGCCAGAGATCATTTGCCTCTCCACTCCGCAAGTGATTTTTGTTAAATGATTTACACTAATCGATAAATATAGTTTGCCTTCATTTGGCCTTAAAGGCAATAGGTTCGATTCGTTCTTCAAGTGAAGATCATTATATGTTGACACTTTCAGCCTAGTTCAGTTTGCAGCTTTCTCTAGGCTCTGATTCAGAATATTATGGGTTGCAGCCCAAACACAATGTGGAATTGGGTTTTTGGCAGAATCATTGAATGGCATATCATCGTTTATATGTAGGACTGCAAATTGATATTGCCTTGACAGACACCCAGTGCAGTGATGAGGAAGCGCTACTTTGTTAGTAGTTCTCAGTTCTGAACATGTATGAGGATGAGGATCTCGAATTCAAGATCCTCATCCTCACCTACAAGGTCATTCACGGACTTGCTCCCTCCTGATTCTCCGACCTAATAATCCCCGACCTACCTGCCCGTACCCTCCGTTCCTCTGGCTCCGGTCTGACCACATCCCCCGCCCCAACCGCCCTACCATCGGCGGCCGGGCCTTCAGCCTCTCAGCCCCCAGGCTCTGGAATTCCATCCCCAGTGCCTTCGCCTCTTCCTCCCTTTCCTTCTTCAAGACCGGTCTCAAGACCTTTCTCTTTGAATGTGCCTTCAGCTCCCTACTCAACTGTTTAACCCGTCCTCGCTCACACCCTTCCCTCCCATCACCCTGACCATTTGCCCCCTGCTCGGGTCCGGAACCAGCTGTCCAGCGCCTTGGGACGTCCTCCCGTCGTGAAAGTCGCTCTGCACATGACATCTTTTTGTTATTTTCATCTATTTGTAGAACGTGTGCATTAAATAGGGCCTATATTCTGCAGAGAAATATTGACCACCTTGATGGATTACATTGATGGATTAAACAAAATAATTGACAAAACAATAATTGGGAGCGTGGCACACATAGACTATTATTAACTGTTTCGTGATTGAAATAATACCGACTTGTATGGCAAAGATTGTGGCTCACAGTGTTCACCTTCAAACTGTCACATTTTTAGAAATAGTATTGGCAGGTAGAAAGTACAGAAATGTTTGGGAATACAACTCTTTACTCCGCAAAGAGACACTATAGGTCCTTAGAAGTTTTTACTAAAGAAGAAAGGCATTCATTCGACGTGCACTTGAAACCAAAACCGATTTAGTCTAACTTGCAATGTGAACAATGTGGAGGGATATGTGCAGGGAGAGAGTTGCAGAAGTTAGGTGGAGAAGGTGGTGGAGAAGATGATGGATTAAATGTCAGATGGTGGAGATCAAAAAATGTTTGTGATGTTTAACCCAGAACTATTTGTCTGTTCAGGTGAAGTTTGCAGATTCCAGGGCGATATTGGAAATCAGCACTGCGTTACTCCCAGTGTTCGGACCAACAATCCTTCTAATTATATGCAGGATTTGTTCTGGGTAATTGCTGGAACACAACCGACTTCCGTGTGCTTGACAACATGAGCTGATTTTTGGAGAGTCGTTGTTCCCCGTGACTGGTGTTGCCCTCCATTGCTGCTGTCAGGCTATGCTGGCTGGTCTGACATACTGTATCCTGTCAGGAAGGCAAGCAGGCCATCACTCAAGTGAGTGAAAATTAAAGACAACAAGGTATTCAATATTTCCCCATTCGTATCTCAAATTCTTCACAAACCGATGCATAATATTCGCTGTAAATTGTTGTGTCTCAATCTCTTGAAGACAAACTGACATTCGATTACAGGCAGAAGGATATTTCAGTGCCGTTGTTGTCCGTTGAAGACTCTTAACCACAATAATGGGTTTCTGGCAGTGATCAGTGTAATTATATAGGGTATGAAGTTTGTTTTAAATAATTTCACTTTGATATAAGAATTACCTCTTCGGAGTGTCTGTATAAAATTCTGCCACTAAATATTAAAAACAGCGAAGGGGCAGCTTGTGCATCCGGTTTCAATGTCACCTTCATTGACTACATGCATTTATGAAGCTTCTTTCTTTGCATGAGCCCCTCCAGTCAAATGTTTACTCAATGCGCAGCATCGATTGTCCTTGTCCAAGCTAATGGTGACATTTATCTGAGACCAGGACATTTCTACCTCCACTCTAAATCGCTTTGCTGTCTTCCACACGTATATGCACTATCATTTTCTCATCTCTCTGCTGCACCGTCAAAATTCTGAACTATCCTATAGTTTCACTCTAACTTATTCCAGCGTTACTTTTTGGGTGTTTCAAATGGCTTCTTCTACTGTTTACAAACAAACACAAGCGGTGCTCATCAGAAATTGATCCTGGTGCCTTCCTTTCCACTTTCTAAAAATTCCCACTTAGCAACATAATTCACAGACATGAGGTTCATCTCCACAAGCTCATGCTGCACCTTTGAACCAATCCTCTGCTGTTCTGACCGATAGATTGTCAGCCATCAAGTGAAGCTAGATCTGGCATTTTCTTCACATCAATGTTCATCATACTGATATTGCCATTATACAGTTGGTTTTACTTATGGCTGTGACAGGTCTGGAATCTTCACAACAGGAGATTTCTGTACAACAGACCTGGTTTCTGCATAATAGATCTGGTTTCTGCATAACAGACTGGTATCTGTGTAACAGTTCTGGTCTCTCTATAATAGTCATATTTTCTGTATAACAGGCCTCCTTTCTGTATGATAGACTTGGTCGTTTTAATATAGGCCCTGTCTCTGCATAACAGGACAGCAATATGTACAAAAAGCCTTGATACTCTAATAGGAGCCTGCTCTTTACACAGCAGGCCCCGTTTCTGTATTGGGTTCCACGTCCCTCTATAATAGGCCTGGTTTATATACGACAGGTTTCTTTCACTGTGTAGCATATCTGGTCTCTGTAAAATAAATCTGTTCTCCATAAAGTGAGCCTCGTCTCTGTATGGTAGTCCTGGTCTCTGAATAACAAGTATGGCCTATGTAACAGGCCTGGTGAAGCTCTAATAATAATATTCTTTGCATTTGATATTATGCATTATCATGCCTTCGAGGCATCACCATGTGCATCACAAAATATATTGTATAATTGTGTAGGAATATACTGAAGCTATTTGAAAAATTGTCGTAAATACATCAGCAACAATCAAAAAAATTACATTTATAGAACGCCTTTCCGTCGGGAAGAGATCGTAAAAAGCTGCATCCTCAGCTCTCGTCATTACATAACACAATAAAAATATGTAAGTGACTGTTTTATAAATGCATTTTCTGTTGTTGCTTTTTCCGTGTCAGAGAGATTATCAGAATGATTAACATGTTTGTTCAGTGATGCTGAATAAAACGACTGGGGATAAGAGTCAAGTCTTCCCTTGATATTTGTCATTGTTCTCGTGAACAGTTTCGAGACAGCTGCCATCTCAATCTGCTGCTTGAATCCAGTGCCTGTAGAGGTGTCCTAAAACAGCGTGTCAAAAAGAAAATATGGAATATTTAACCGTTTATGAGGTTGAAGCAATTTGCTATCCCATTCTTGCAGTGGTCGGCGTTCCTGATAGGATAACGTAAATCGATTTTTTTGTGTAAATATTTGTGCACGTTGATTAAAAACGAATTCATTGCTTAACAACAATGTTACCTGATCCTATTCGTAATACTCTAAACTCAGAGTGAGTGTTTTGTGCACTCCAATACCATGTCAGAAGCTTTGAGCTGAAAGATCAGCATAACGTTAAATGGGGGAGAGCGGCAATTTCAGATCTAAAGTAGTTTGCATAAAACTGTGTATCTGTTAAACTATTGGAAAGCTTGCACTTTGCCTCCTACACAGAAGTTTATGGGTTCAAGCCCTCCTTGGAACTTGGAATCAAATTGTCTAAATTACAGCTCCAATGCATTGGATGTATTGGGTGTTTTGCATTGTAGGATGTGCTGTCCTGCAGAGGAAACATTCAACGGAAATCCCAGCTGCCTGTTGAGAACCATGTTAAAGATCCTATGCCACCACAATATTTGAAACTAGAAAGCAGTTTTCCTTGTATACTCACTGCCACGGTTGGTGCATGATATTGCGGTTCAGTCCCCCAAATACACAAACAATCCTCTATACAGTGTGAGCCTTGATGCATATTGGAACATCCCAAAGAAGTGATAAATCGCATTAGCATATCCAAATTTTATTATCAAAGAGAAGGAATTTTATTCCGGTGTCGTGGCCAACAATCTCCCGGATGCAAATTGACATTCACTTCATTACTGCTTTTCGGAAGTGGTTGTATGCAAACTGAATATCCTATTTGTTTAAAAATAAACATCTACCATACTACAAAGGTTCAAAATGCCAGATGTTAGATTTGATACAATTTGTGTCAATCATAAATGTTATTAATTCCTCAGGAACACCACCCGCAATATTTGTGTTCAAAACAATGCCAACATCTATCAGGGAAAATGATTGACAAGACAAATTTGTGGCGTGCAATTTGATAAATTTTGCAACAACCTGACCGTCATTAATCTTTTCTTTCCTTTCAGTTAACCTATTGGCGATTCCTATCATTTCGCGGGGAAACTGCGGTGTATCAAAAGACGTCACTCTCTACTTGGTATCCATGGCTGCGGCAGATCTTATGGTGATTATCACTGATGTAATATTCAATCGCATTAATATTTTTTATTTCCCTATTAGTTTCTTGTTCTACAATCCCGTGTGCAGTCTCAGACTTGTTTTGATGGCTACGGCCACAAAATTTTCTGCCTGGTTTACAGTCGTTTTCACCTTCGATCGTTTTGTGGCGATTTGTTGTCAGAAGATGAAAGTTACATATTGTTCCGTGAAAACTGCTAATTTGGTTATAACAACAGTGATTGTGTTACGCTGTGTCCAATGTATTCCCTGGTACTTTGCTTTTATTCATAATGTGATAATTAACAATGTGCCGTTTTATTGCACTGCAAAACCCAGCTGTTTTACTTTGCCAATATGGAGAATGTTTCACCGAGTTTTTACTCCAAAAGTTGTTTTCCTTTTAATTTTCCTTTTCAATGCTCTGACCATCAGACACATTTTATCAGCCAGCCGTGTCCGCAGGAGAATCAGGGTCAGTAAAATTGGAGAGAAACTGAATGATGCAGAAATTGAAAAGCGAAGAAAATCCATCGTCTTACTCTTCACTATATCGGCAAGTTTTGTACTGTTATGGATGACGACTATTATCTGTTCATTGAAATGGCCAATTATAAACTTTAATTATGAAAACCGCATCTATAGCTCCCAATATATCTTCCAACAAATAGGTATTATGCTTCAGGTTTTGAGTTCATGTACCAACACCTGTATCTATGCTGTGACACAGAGTAAGTTTAGGGAAGACCTGAAAAATATGGTTATGTATCCCTTTACTATTGTTCGATGTAAATAAAAACGATAATTTTGATACTAAAGAGTTGAAGTTCAGCCAGAAATGCATTGCTTGGTTTTGATCTCCGTTTCTGTTTTTCGTGTATAGAATACCATCACAGCAGCTCGAAATGTGTCACGCCAAGTGCATTCTGTATTCAATCGAAGTGAGTAGCATTAACCGTTTCAAGAAATATGAGAACAAAAATCCTTGCACTTGATGGAGCGCCATATTACGTCTTCAAGATGTTTTAAAGAGCTTCACATATTATACTGCAACTTGAACCGTTTCTATATTTTTATTGACATGATCTGGGTAATCATGTTGAATGGTGAGAGCAGTCGCTTTGCCAGCGGGGAAACTGGGTTCGATTTCCGGCACGGCGAAATATTCGGCAAATTTCCTTGCTCCACATGCCTCTGTTTACCCTTCAGTAATATCTGCCTCTCCCCTCATTCATCACATGCAGACTCGATTTCGCCAACTCCCAGGTTGTCGGTCTGGTCATTCCAACTCTTCCCTCGACAAATTTAGGAATATTTAGAGCTCTGCAGGTCGTGTCCTCTCCCGCACCAGCCCTCGTCTCTACCTTTCTGACCTGTAAACTCGACACCAGCCTGTCCTCGTTAGCACATTCAAAATAAGAAAAAGAAAATACGCATCTGTCAGGGCTTCACTGAACTACCAACAAACCTGTTGCTCGGAGATAGAGCACTCGCCGCGCAAGCGACAGGACCTGGGTTTGATTCCCGGCTAAGCAAAATGTTGAACAAGATTCCTTACTCCACACGCCCCTGACTACCTAGCAGTAAGGAGGAATCCAGTTTTCAGTGGTTTGGCGGATAACTTTACCTGGAGTAAAAAAATATTTTTTAAAAAAACGTTAATTAAATCACTCAATCCACGATTGTTTGTGAGAAATTGCTGTTTACAATGGGCTCCCGCTTTTCTCAAACAAAATATGCAGTTAGTTAACTTGACAGTATATTCTGTGAAGAGCCAGATCTCTGTGCGACCCAGTGAGTGTCTCTGGCTGTAATTTCTAATGACCAGAGGCGCAGAGTGAGCAAATGTGTGTAAACAAGAGAGAGTGAGACTGCGCACATGTGTGTGTGAGAGACAGGCACAGTGATCGAGGACCACAGTCTCTAACTCGGTGTGCAGGTGTGAGTTCGTTTGTCTCAGTAAATGTCTGAGCGCGGGAGACAGTTTGTGTGTGTCTGTCTTTGCGTGGAGAGAATCAGATAAAAACTGTGTGCTTGTTTGTATGAGTGACAGACACCATGTGCGAGATAGTGAGCGACTCTATATGGGTGAGAGAGACGATATTTGTATGTAGGTGTGTGTCTGTGCGTCCCAGTATGTGTCTGAGGATCACAGACTCTGTATGTGTTTTCGTGTGTTTGCGTGCGTGTGTGCGTGAGTTTATGAGAGGCAGAACAGATTGCATGAATTTGTGAGACAGAAAGAGGCTGTATGTGCGAGAGAAAGAGCGAGACTGTGTGTGAGACAGAGAGACTGCGTGTGAGAGACAGAGAGTGTGTGTGAGAGAGGGAGAGATAGAGAGGGACTGTGTATGTGAGAGACAGAGCGAGACTGTGTGTATGCGATATACAGACATACAGATAGACTGTGTGCGTGAGAGACACAGAGATGCTGTGTGGTTGAGACACAGAGAGAGACTGTGTGTTTGTGTGTGTGAGCTGCCCATGAATGCAACTTCCTATTACATTCGTACAAACAATACAGATCAATATCAGAGAGTCACGACATGCCACTCATTCCCAGCTCAGTCAGTAAAAGGGACAGACCCTGAAGCACAGGGATAGAGACTGGGTGGACATGTGTCGGTCTCTGTGTCTCTGTCACTCTCTGACTCCAGCTACCAGGATGCACCGTGAAGTTTGCCGGGATCTGTAGTTTCCGGATCTGTGTCACTGGCTGTGGTTGTGATTTGTGATGCAACAGAGAGGGCGAGAGAAATGAGTGTGAGAGCGACAGAGAGATGGAGAGTGTGAGAGAGGGAGGGAGGGTGAGAGAGACTTGCGATTGATCTGCCACTCTAACTCTCCCTCCCTCTTCCAAACACCCCTCTCTCACACACTCCTCTCTCTGTCACTCTCACGATCACCTTCTCGATCCGTTTCTCTCACATTCACCCTCTGTGTCTCTCACTCTCATTCTCTCTCTCTCTCTCTCTCTCTCTCTCTCTATGTGATTCTCACACTCTGTCCCTGTCTCACTCGCACTCACATTCCATCAGTCTTTCTCGCACACTCACATTCTCTCTCTCGGTGCCTCTGTGCGATTGTGTGTGTGTGTGACAGGCTCTGTGGCACAGCTCACAGCTGCGTTTCAATCTCTCATTTCTTCCACCGTCAGACGGTGATGCCATAACGCCTCACTCCGTCGCTCAGCCTCACGTAAGATCAACATGTCGACCCGTTCCTATTTCTCCCCTCAGGGGATGTCAGAAAGGCTCGTCTTCTTCAATGATAGGGACACGATCACTGTGTCCCTGGTAACTAGTGATTCACAGGAGATCCAGAAAGCGCGCGCGAGAGAGTGATCGATAGGCTCACTATTATTATTATCATTGTTAGTATTATTGTTATTGCTATTGTCTTCCGGCTTGGACTCCTGCTCTGCCACGGTTAAAATCTGAGCCGGTGCCGTATTGGAGGGAGAGCCTTATATATTTGCTTGTTGATTTTATTGTCGATATTAATTTATTATTATTTTACTTTTTTTAATTTTTTAAATTTTTGTTATTATATTATTATGTTATTTTAGAATATTAGGATTATATCTGTGTACTAGTATGTTACTATTGTTTACTATTAATATTGTTTTTACGCATATCGATATACACCACAACTTTCATTTATAAATCGCCCTCCACGCCGGATTGATTCCATATTTTGTGGATGAAACGCAGCTGCCAATTATACACAACCAGGTCCCACAACAAAATCCTTTTAATATTATTATATTATTATAATGGCATAATAATGCTGCGTTTCTTCCATAAAACACACAGTCACTAAACTTTACGGTATATCTTGTGAATCGCTTTGAGGGGTCTCGACATTATATCAAATGCAATTCTTATTAATTTTGCTAAAAAGAACATTGACAATTCGAAGCGGTTTATGTACAGAGAAATGTGCAGGAAATCATCCTCTTTGGAAACGCTGACGTTAGCTTCAGTTGTTCTTACTTTGTGGTTAAATGTTTGAGTTTTTGTGGTTTGCGATTTGCATCCGGAATAACTGCAGAGTTTACACAATAGCATTGAATCTGCTGCACACCAGACTTTGCCATTTGGCATCTTATTCACTATTAAAGCTTTCATACAGCTTAAGTTGAGCTGGCATGGACACTTTCATCCAGAGAAACTCCCATCTGTCTCAGCGAGGGAGGGAGGGAGGGAGGGAGAGAGAGAGAGAAATTTAAGGGACATAGTATGTGTTTGAGACATTGTGAGTGTGTGAGAGAGAGACTGAGAATGTAGAAGACACAGCTGGAAAGACAGAGACTAGTTGTGAGTGGCAGAGTGTGTGTAGAGAGAGAGGGAGGGAGAGCCTGAGAGAGTGGTTTAGAGTGAGAGATTGATTTAAGAGAGATAGAGTGTGTATGATAATACGTTTGTGACAAAGTTTGAGAATGTAAGAGACACAGATGGAGGGAGAGAGACTCATTGTGAGAGACCCGGTTTGTGTGAGGAAGACTGATAGTGTGAGGAACAAAGTGTGTTGTGTCAGAGATAGTGAGAGTGTAAGAGAAACATTGTGATTGAGACAGAACGACTCAGAGTGTGAGTGACAAATTGTGTGATTCAGTAAGTAAGTGGGAGATTTAAGATATACAGTGTGTGTGACACACGGTGACTGAGAGTGTGAGACACACGATGGAAACACAGAGACAGAGTGCGAGAGACAGTGCGTGCGTGAGAGACGTACTGAGAGTGAGAGACACAGTGTGTCCTAGCGAAACTGAGAGTGAGAAACTGTTTCTGTGAAAGTGAGACTGATATTGTGAGCGACAAAGTGTGTGTGTGAGAGAACGAGTTTGAGAGGGTGAAAGTTTGAGAGAGAAAGAGAGAGAGAGACTGAGAGTGTGATAGAGCCCGTTTGTGAGAGAAAGACTGGGAGTGTGCAAGACACAGTGTATTTGAGAGAAGGACTGAGAATGTAAGGCATAGAGTGTGTGTGCGTGAGAGTCTGGGAGTGTGGAAGCATTATAGAGACGGAGGGAGACAAACAGACTGAATTTTAGAGAAGTAATGTGAAAGAGAAAGAGACTGGGTGTGTGAGAGACACCGAGTGCTTGAGAGTGAGAATTTTTGAGCGAGATAAAGCGTGAGATTATGAGCGATGCAGTGTGCCTGTGTGAGACAGAGTCAGAGAGACAGAGAGAGAGAGAGAGAGAGAGAGAGAGAGAGTGTGAAAGCCAGGCCTTTTGTGGGTGGGCATGTTGGGCAGTTTGTGAGCCGCAGACAAGCCTTGTGTGGAGGGTCCGGATGGGCAGTGTGTGAACTAGAGACAGGCCTTTTGTGGAGAGGCAAGAGGGGAAGAGTGTGAGCAGAATGTCACCTTGGATCCAGTTCAAATCACATAAGTCCTCACTTACCTCTCCCCAACCAGGAGGATAATAATCCTTGCGTTTGACACAGAGCCTTTCTCCTGTAAATCTTAATTATTTTATATGATGTACTGTAAAGTGTAGATTTGTAAAGGCTCTGAGAAGCTGCCATGTGCAGAGGGCGCATACCTAAGCATGTTATGGGTGTTGTTCAAGTTAAGTGGCTTTGTATTTTGTGAGCGAACCTGGTAGGATATGTTGGAACAGTAACATCCCCAAAATAGCCGAAATGTGAATGAACAATATTATTTAGGGATTGTTGCCTAGAATACAACACAAAAGAGGGTTGTCCGGGAATTGAACCCAGGACCTCTCACTTTTTCCTGAAGTTTGAGAACACGAAGCGAGGATCATACTTCTCGACAATCAGCCTCGCCCTCTGGTTTGGAATGAACTTTCTGAATGAAACGCAAAATCTGATGCTGTTTTCCCATCACCTATAATTTCCTCATCAGAGTTCAAAAGCCAGCAGCTTCAACGCCTTGCGGAAATTGATGAACACAAAGTAGGTGTTTGACTCTGAATCTTACAAATTTCTGTGATTTTATGCAGAGCCACAATCTTTCCCACGCATTGCTCAAAGATCAGAAGCCATCTTGCGCCTTCCAGATGAAACCGCAAATCTGCAATGCGGGAAAACACAAAACCCTGGAAAGGTACAGCACAATAGTGAAAACATGTAGTTTTATTGACCAAGATTCTGCAAATAAGTATTTAATTCAACAACGACAACAGTTGCGATATCACAGACCTCAGCTGGGCTCATAATTGAATAGAATATTCCCAGTAAAGAGAGATACAGTTGAAACCTTCCTCTTGATAACAAAAGTATAGATTAACAAAGGAATGTCTGTCATCAGCTCAGTTTTTCTGGAGAAAAAAAAGACAATTCTCACATTTCTTTAATTGTATTGTCAATTATTTAAAAGCGACTGTTTCTCACTAACACTCACCTGCTCTCCTATGTACCTATATCGGAGGTGTAGACTTTCTGCTTTTAAAAATTGTACATTAACCTGAAAGGCACAGCCCAATTTGCTATACGGTGGTACCCGAGTACATCAAAAATGGCAACGAATGATCCAGAGAAACAATCCATTCCACTCTACTGGTCGATTAATCCTATCTCTCCCCCACCACTCCATTACCCACACCTACACCCAACTTTTCCCCACTCCTACAACTCCCCGTTGCCCTCCCCTACACCCTTTTTTTCACCACTCCTAACCTCCTCCATTAGGTTCTAAATGCATCAAATCTCTTTTAAATGCAGTGACATTTTCACGTCAACCACACCTTGTGGCAGCAAATTCCACGCTATGTGAGAAAAGATATCCCCCTACACTCCCGTATTAGAGCTAATCAAGAATAGCATTATCTTACTTGATAAAGCACCATCCACTGCATGACTCCGTAAAGCATTTCACAGGCTATACTGCAACGTGTAGTTCTCTTCACTAACAATACCACTATTGGATTCACAGCGTATCAACGTCCACATTATCAAATAGTTTGCGCAATCTTACCCATCTCACCGAGTTTCCCTCTCAATCTGGGAAGAAAAGTTCAGATCGCTCTTGATAACTGTGTACACTCATTCTGGTAACTTCCGTGTAAATCAACCTTGTAATCTCTGCAACTCTGAGGAAAATCAACCTATATTCCTAATCTGCATTTTCCTATTTTCTGGTTCCTACCAATGTGTTCTGCTTCCTCTCAATATTTGTTTCGTGTAATACGATACTATAAAAAATCGAAAAACATTTCTAAATCGACTTTCACGTCAGGAGAACGTACCGTTCCGCTAAACAGTCAGCGAATTGGACCCGAGCGTGGTGAGTTGGCCCACGTTTGTGGCGGGTGGTGGTGGTGGGGGGAGGAGCGTGGTTGTTGGCGTGGGGGAGAGGGGCGGAATCAACGAGGGTAGATATGGTGCAGACCTACGTTAATGCGCTATGGGTAGACTGTGGGCAAGTAGGATTAATTTGGACAACATCTGACAAGCAGTTGGAAAGAACAAGATGGGCTGAATTGCCACATTCTGTGCCGTATAATTTGAGTCATTAACATACAGACTCCATCTCATAAGTAACTAGCATTGGCAACAACTTGCATCTATATTGACCCCTTCACGTGTGGAATCTTGCCGGAGCGCTTCAGGGATTATTCCCCTAAATCTCTTCCTGTCTATTCTCTGTTTCGCAATATTCCAACACTTTCAACCGAAAAGGCCAAAGATAGATATCTGCAAAAGAAACATTTTTTGGGCCATGGAGGGAGAATAGAACAGTAGGATTAGTTAGAAAAGCTCATTCAAACAGACTGCACAGACACATGTGCTGAATGGCCTCCTTCTGTGCTGTTTAATTCTGTGATTTCCTCCATATTGAGGGACTTGATTTTTTCACTGCCTTCTGCGCAGAAGTTCATCAAACGTTTCCTGGAAATCCAAATACACAACGTGTGAAGGTATTGCCTTCATTTTCCCCTTTCGTTCCAAATTCAGAGCCAAGATTTTTGTTGGCATCAACAGTGTGTTTACTGATGGAGTCTCACCTGCAAAACCCACATAGCTTGTGATTGAGATCGCTGTCTGGAAACCCTTCCTGCTGCTTATCCTTCAAGGACCACCCTACTCTTTCGTTACGGATTTGGCTGCACGCATAAAACGTACTGATAGAGAGTATTACCTGCCCGCAGTGACATGTCTGCCCTTCCAGGTCTTGCAGATGAGTCAGGCTGGGCTGGGCTGTCATCAGCATTGCGTGCATTGGGATACAGCGGGGAAGTAAAGAAGGAACAGATAAAGTGTCACCAAGTCAAAAGGCGAAGTATGAAATCCTTTTCAGACGATACGCTGAGAGCGTAAATCTGTTTTACCAGTCTATATTTTGTAACACTTCACTCCAGAATGTATCTCAGAGATCAATCTTTCCGTAGGATTTAACGGGAATGAGTGTAATGTGTAGTGACAACATGTCTGTAGTTGAACCCAAAAAAACGGAATTTGCGCAAAGCAATGGATAAGTGTCCAATTTGAAAACAGCAAGAACTCACTTCTCCTTTCTAGAACATACACAGCTATGTGCCCAGCTCAGCTCACAGCTGCCTATGAGGGCTTACTCACCAAATCAAAATAAGTTATTGCAGTTTGTGCGAGACAGCTTCACAATAGCGGTTGGCTGTGAGGCTGAGGGAAATGTTGCAGTAATTGCTGTAAAGGAAATCACAACACATGCTGGCTCCGCCTGGTAACTGCAGAGAGAAAGAGAAAGAGAGTGAGACCGAGAGAGGGAGAGAGAGAGCGAGAGAAAGAGAGAGAGAGCGAGAGGGAGAGTGAGTAAGAGGGGCAGAGGCAGAGTATCTGATTTCCAGCTCTGAGCTTCACTCAATGTCCAGCTCACAGTCACAGTTCAGGTTCGTCTCTGTGTGAGCGCGAGTGTGTGTGTGTGTGTGTGTGTGTCAGACTGTTTCGCAGTGTGTTTGTCACATCAGCTCCGTATGTATATGTGTTACAGGGAAGTGGCCGCTTGGGGATCACAAAGCTCAGTAATACTGGCAAACGCTGCTTGAAAGATTTACTCACTGTAGTTTATCACCACGTCTGCGGACACACCTCCACATAACACAAACACAAGACCCCAGGCTCTGCTCTGCACACGAGCTCCTCCTCAACCTCGTCAAGGAGCCACTGCTTCTCATATTCTGTGAGTATTGCTTCCAACCCAGTCAGAGGGACGGGCCACTCAAATAGATGGGAATCATACAATAGTGAGAATCTTCTTGTTTGAGCATCAACTGTACTTTCTACATCCGTGCCATAATCTGCTCTGCCTTCCACAACCTCTGCAATATTACATGGCTCCGTCGCTCTTTCAAATCGTAGGCCACCGAAAACTTCACATGCGAATTCATAACATCCAGGCAACCCACTGCAAATACACTGATTGACAAGCTCCCCAACTAATTCCCCGATAAGATACAGATAATGCAGATCTCTGCAGCCCGTGGCCTTTCCTGCAAAGACTCTGTAACCCAATCACATATATACTCGCCAGACTCCATTGTGTATAGCTCAAGATCATGATCTTCACCTTCAAAGCAAGCTATTGCCTCGACCCCATGTTTGCGGATGATGTCACCAAGAGCGAGCATGTACAGAGCAAAGAGGAGTGGACCGAGGAGAGAGCCTTCAGGAATACCGCACGAGAAGGTATGGGGGATGAAGGAGAAACCATTTGCCGCGACGAATTGATGGCGGTGTGAAAGGTAGGACCTGAGGCAGTCAAGGACAGAACATTGAAGTTTGAAGTGGGAGGAGAGGAGGTGGCGGAGGATTGAGAGGTCCACGGTGTCAAAGGCTGTGGAGAGGTTAGATTCATTTGTGACCTTGACCTGAACTTTCTCCTTGCTGTGGGCAGCACGAAAACCCAATTGGAGGGTTTTATGGAGGGAGCAGGAGGAGAACAAAGAGCGAAGCTGAGAGGCAACGGCTATATCAAGGACCTTGGACAGGAAGGGGAGAATCGGATGGGCCGGTAGATAGCTGTGATGGGTCAATGTAAGGTTGCTTCATGGTGCGGGTGATATTGGCTGTTTTGAGTGGGTACGGAAGAGTGCCAGATGACATGGAGAGGTTGATGATCTCGGCGAGTATTGAGGCAAAGAGGTGAAGCTGGCACTTAAGTAATGGGGTGGGCATGGGGACTAGCGAGTAGGTCGTGGGATTCATGGAGATTACGGTGGTATGGGCAGAGGAGTGGCGACAAATTCACAGGTGTGGAAGGAGCGATGCGTAATTGTCGGATGGACAATTGTGCAGGATGATGTTTGGGGGGATTGGAATTTGGGAGGACAGCGGCGGCTGATCATGGAGTCGAGTAAGTCCAGCATTTTCTCGCAATGAGAGTCAGAGGAGTGATTCTGCGAGTCGTGTCGGTGAGGGCGGAGTAGCCTGTCGGTGGGGGAGAATACAATCCAGGGGTTGCCCCTCGCCTCCAGGATTAACTTGGAATAGAAGGATGTTTTGGCTTAAGCGAGAACAGAGCCGCAAATCTTGGTGAGGTCCAACCAGATATGGTAGTGGACCGTTAGACTGGATTTGGAGTCCTGTAGCTCAGTAGTTAGAGCACTCGCTTTGCAAGCGAGAGACCTGAGTTCAATTCCAGGTAGGGCGAAACCTTGGGCAAGTTTCCTTACTCCACTCGCTTAATAATAATCACTCCAAAACCAAAAACAATAATAAATTGGTGATTTTCAATCTACGACTGTTTGTGGGACATTGCTGTGCGCAATTGGCTGCCCGTTCGCCCACAAATATACAGTTAATTCACTTTACAGTGTGTTCTATGAAGCGCTTTGGGACATCCTCCCGACGTGAAAAGCGCTATATCAAATGCAAGGATTATTATTATTAGGAGTAGTATTTGAGCCAAATGCGTTCGGCAGACAGCACCTGGCCCTTAGGCAAGCGGAGGTGGCTGGTGAACCAGGTTAAGGATTGGAAATAGGACGCAGTTCGGGAGGTGAGGGTGTTAAGGGTGTCAAATGTGGTGGAGAGGGTGCTGTGGTGAAGGGTAATCGCAGCGAGTGAGTTGCTGCGTGAGGTGGCCCAGAGGGACAGGATATCAGTGTACTCCAAGTCAACGATCAGAAACTGCGGGGAGATCTCCTTCCCCGGCTTTAGAAGACGTCGGTAGGTTTGAGGTAGTGGGGAGAGGGATATGGGAGTTGAGGAAGATGAAACGGTGGTCAGAAATGGCCTTGTCATTATTCTTGACACCCGAGACTCTGAGGCCCCGTGTCATCACCAAGTCGTACGGGTGATGGAAAGGGAGAGGTGTCGAGAGGAGAGGAGAGAGGAAATTTTCGAGGAGGTGGAGCCGGAGGGTTGAAGTGGAGTCGCCTTGGAGACAATACTGCTTCTCTCACACGTAAACATCCGCATAGCGCCATCATCAGCACTGAAGGCACATGCCAGCTTCACACACACTCACACTCACACACACACACATACGGCGCCACGATCTGCGCTGGGGCACTTTACTGATCATACGCATTGGCCGCCTCCGTATTGTATTCAAGTCAACTGAACTGTATGCAATGCTCACTAATTTGTATTGTGCTCAGTTGTATATCATGTTGGAACTCATCACGATTGACCGTATCCAAACTTAAGCCTGATATTTATATGCATCGCACATCAACATGAGAATACCCCTTTGTTGGAATGCGTTGTGCACTCTCTCATTGGAAGGATGCATCCTGCCTAACAAACTACAGTCACTGTGAGGTGTGAGACAGTAAAACTGTGCTGCCTTGTTGAATGTGCTATTCTGTTGGAGTAATGCTGGATTATAATCCTGTGAATCGGCAGATGATAGTATTGAGTGCAATGCCTACCAAACTTTCCCAATGCAATCCAGATTACACAACCCAGTATCAATCTGCTGGCGTAAAAGACCTGGATCTCTTTGGCGCCGGACTGGCAACACAATATCATATAATCCTAAAATTGTACAGTGCAGAAGGTAGCAGTTTGACTGATCGTGCCTGGGCCTTTCCCAGCTCCCTTAAATGGAAGCCAATTAACTCTCAAGGGTAGATTTGCCAAGGATGTGTTACATCGTGTGCTCAACACATCAAATGTTTGGGAGAACGGCACCCAGACTGATCTCTGAGAGGCTATTTGCATAATAAACCCGCTTTGTAGGTCAGCGTTATGTAACACTGCACACAATTAATTTTAGTTCACTAAAAGTCTCTGCCAACCCATAAGACAAATTCACCTCATTTTTAGTTGATGGTCGATTTCTTTGTCCACCCTGAGAAACTTGAAGTCCTGTAGCTAAGTGGTTAGAGCACTCTTCTTGCAATTGAGACACCTGGGTTCAATACCAGGTAGGGCGAACCCTTGGGCAAGTTTCCTTGCTCCACACGCCTAATATTAAACCCTCCAAAACAAAAAACAGTAATAAATTGGTCATTTTCAATCCATGACTGTTTGTGGGACATTGCTGTGCTGAATTGGCTGCCGCGTATCGCCCACAAATACACAGTCAATTCACTTTACACAATATTCTGTGAAGCGCTTTGAGACGTCTAGAAGACGCGATAAGCGTTATACCAATTGCAAGGATTATTATCATTAGTAATATTCCCACTGGAATGAATACTGGAAACCGTGAATTGAAACGTTATTTAATTTGTGACTCTGTGGTGAAATATGAACGGACACAAATGTCCTTGTAATGAGTAAAATTTTATAAAATTTTAGCAAGCTTATGTGTAATCAAAATTGTACATTTTATACTAACACGTACGACGGGTTAATATTCAAATTAAAGTTTACGACAGGTTAGTAAATTCCACTGCAATGGGTTGATCGGATGAATACAGTAGCTTTGATAGTATAGCTTGGATTATGGTTCCCATCAGCTGAGACTCATTAAACAACACAGGCCGTTACATCAATATCCAGCAAAGAACTGCCACTGTGATCAACACCTTCCTACTTCTGATAAAAGTTACTGTTTTCCCAGAACATTCTGTCGACAGTTATAACAACTGCACCGTAGTATACATCACACTTCGACATACGATTCAGATGATTGTGATTAGGATTGTTGTCCACAGATCATTCCAATATGGACTGGGATACGGTAAACAACGTTCACACGATCAAAAACTAATTTGTAATCAACATTGTCATTCCACGAGTCACCTGATAAACCTAAACATTTCCAACCGAACTGAAGTTATTTCGCGTCGGGTTGGCCCAAAACATCTGGCTAACGCAGGCCGGATTCTCTATTTATAAAACGTCGAATGAGCAAGTTGTTTCCCTTCCAGAAACATAACATTTACACAGAGACTTTTTCACATCAGAAGGATGTCTTGAAGTACTCGACACTGTCGACTGAGCAGTGATGGTGGTGGTGTGTCAAATGGGATGGGGGGAAATGAAACAAGCTGCTGTTTGCTGGGTAAAGGACATGACCGGGTCGGGAGTTCGCAGAGGTACAGGTGAGGTAGAGGGGGGATGAATATAGAATATAGCGGGTGCAATTTCCGAGTAAGCTGCACGACAAGTGGTTCACTCTCGGTCCTAGGCCCCCTCAATCTCTTTACTTCTCTTTCTCGCCCTCTGCCTAATGCTCTCTCTCTCTCTCTCTCTCTCTCACTCTACCTCTCAGGCTCTCCCCCATGCTGTCATGCACTCTATCACAAACACAGTCTTCCTCTCTCTCTCTCAATTGCCTGTCACGCCCTCTCGCCCCTCTCACACCCTTGTACTCTCCCCAATTACACTTTCTCCTTCCTCCACAATTAGTCCCCTACTCTCTCTTATCGTTCTCGCTCTCTCTCCTCCGTCTAGCACTGATTCTCTATCACACCCTGTCTCCCTTACACATCATCTCTATTATTGCTCTCATACTATCTCTCAATCACAGTCATGCCCCCACCCCCCCACCTACTCCCGGCACACACTACCTGTCCTCTCATTCTATCTCTCCCTCTCCATAAAACTCCCTCCCTTTCTATCTCTCCATTTATCCCATCTCACTCTCCCTCTTTCCCACACCCAATCTCTGTAACCTCATACTATCTCCCTCATTCCATCACTCTATGTGTGTCAGTCACCTCTCTTCCAATCTCAATCATATTATTTAACTGCCAATCACACTGTCTCTAACTTTCAACCGTTCTTCTTCGCGGCCTGCCTGTTGAACCGCCCTGTAAATTAAGTAATGATGCTTCTGATCCAAAACGTACTCACACTCATTCTCGCTTTATCTCTCTCACTGTCTCATTCTGCCTATCTCTCGTTGAATCTCTGTCTCAATTTCTCACTCAGGCTCGCTCTTTATCGCTCTCGAAGTCTCTCACTCTATCACGCTTTCACTCTCTCTCTCTCTCTCACGCCCTCATTCATCTCATGGCCTCTCTCTCACTGAGTCGTTCTTAATCAGGCTCAATCAGTCTGCCTCCCTCTCACTCTCTTAGTCAATCATTTATATCAGTCTCTTTGTCTCAGTCACTCTGTCTCACTTCAACTCTCTCTCTCTCTCGCACTCTCTTTTTAAGTGATACGGATGATTTGAGAGCCGAGTTCAGGCCAGAAAGAAGGTGCTGTTGGCGTACACTGGTTCAGCGTCTTCACCATCTTCATAGCAATTCTCACTCCCGTTCCTTGACGCCAGATTGGTAAACGTATTATCAGGATCCTGGAAGAGGCCAAAAATCAGTATATCTGCTGACAATCAGGCGGAAAGTTTTCCAAAACCGCCCCCTCGCCACACCCCGTGCAGCCACCCCAGCGCACCAGCCCCCACCCTCTGGGAGACCCCAATCCACAGCTCCAGTTTGGTGTATGTTTATATAAACAAAGTGTGTTTATATGTCATTTTGCGTGTAAACTATGTAGGTGAGTGTGATTCTGTATGTGTGAATCTGAGTATGTGTAAGTGTGGGTCTGTGTCAGTATGTACCTGGGTGTGTGTATGTGTGTGTGAATGTGTGTTTGTGTGAGTGTGATAAATCCCTCCAAATCTCCCTCCCTCAGAAACCAACCTTAATAATAAACTTGCAATTGGGAGTTACTCCTGAGCTGAAAGCAGCTGTTTGAATGCAAAGCCTACATAAACGAACACACACAGAGAGACACACCCATGCAGACACACGGATATACACACATATAAACATACAGACTTGCTATAACTTAAAGGAACTTTTCAACCTAATGCATCAGGCTAGCTGTGCAGATTAGTGTCCCAAAAATGCACATTCACTCCACGGTATTTTGAAACCTGTGAAGCTGCGCTGATACAGGGCTGATCTCGGCTGCGCTGGGCTGACACAGTGCTGAGCTGTGCTGACACAGTGCTGAGCTGGGCTAACGCAGGGCCTGAGCTTGGCTGGCACAGGGCCTGTGTTGGATTTTCAATAGAGCTGAGCTCAGCTGACAAAGCGTGGAGATGGGCAGACACTGACCTGAGTTGGGCTGATCTAAGCGTTGAGATGAGCTGTCAACATTGCTGATCAGGGCTGAAACAAGGCTGAGCTGCGCCTACACAGCGCGTGAGATGACATGAGTTGGGCTGATACTGTGCGAAGATGGACTAATAACAGTCTTATCTCGGATGACACAGAGGCTGAGTTGGGTTGACACAGATGCCGAGCTTGACTGACAATAGGCTTGAGCTGGGCAACATAGGGCGTGAGTTGGGTGGAAACAGTGTTTGAGCCGAGCTCATAAAGCGCGTGAACTCGGCTGGCAAACGGACGAAGCCGGTATGTCACAGGACCTGAACTAGGCTGACACAGGGCCTTAGCTTAGGTGACACAAGGACTGATCTGGGTTGACACAGAGCCTGAAATGGGCGGATATTGCCTGACACAGAATTGAGTTTGGCTGACACAGAGCTGGGCGGTTTGACACTGGGCCTGAGCTGCACTGAGCCGGGCTGACACAGCGATGAGCTGGGCTGATTTAGGGCTTGTCTAGTATGATACAGGGCCTGAACTGGGCTTAGACGAGTGGACACATGCAGCGAGCTGCGCTGACATACTGCTAAACTGGGCTGACACAGGACCTGAGTTGGGTTGAGATGGGTTGAGCTGGGCTGACACAGCTTTGAGCTGCACTGACTCAGGGCTGAGCTGGTTTGACATATTGCTGAGCAAAGCTGACACACGAATGATCTGTGATGACACATTATTCAGCAGGGTTGACACAGAGGCGGAGCTGATCTATGCTGACACAAGGATTGAATTTAGGCTTAAACAGTGCTGAGCCAAACCGTTACAGGGCGTGAGCTGGGCTGCCAGAAGGCCTGAGCTTGGCTGACCCAGGGAAAGAGCTTGGCTGACACACCGCTGAACTCGGCCGAATCAGTGATAATAATAATGCCGTATTTGATATTGAGTTTTTAACCTCTTCCTGAATGATACTCTCGCTGCTCAGAACTGCAGGTACCGAACGTTGAGAAATTCTCACCATCGCATCTGAAACAAGCAGAAACATGATATTAATGATCAGTATTGATAAGTATTCATGACAATGACAAGGATAATTATTAAACAAACAGAAATATATTAATTATCGTTGCATTTTTAATAGTAACGTATCTGGAATTGGAGCCGTCCAATTGCGCTTCATAGGATTAACTGCATTGTGAATTACTGTGTATTTTATGTGCAAGACATGCCATCCAATTGCGACCAACAGTACTACACAAATAGCTGTGTATTGAATGACCAATGTTATTTCGATGATTCTCGGAAAGGACAATGATGGAAATTAATTTTCTTTCATCCTCAATGTCCACCGGAACAGGAACTGGGGACTTCGGTTTAACATCTCCCTTACACAGAACACTTGAATCGGCTGAAATTCAGACAAGTGAGTGATAGACAGGATGGGGAGGGGGAAGGGGATGAGAAAGTGTCGTGGTGAAATTATTTGCCAATGAAGGGGAAAAGGGAAGCCAGATTTATGGATCATCTGCAAATATATCAACGTGGTTCCGAATATCCACACGTGAAAATGAATACTTGTCAACCTACGACACCCAGCAATTCCTCTATTTCTAATGAATGAATTGGAGGTTTCTGCTAGAAGGCTTAGTTGAGGAACGTCAGGGCCGGGCTCAATTATAGCATGAACACAGACACAGACCATTTGGAACGAATGGCCTGTTTCTGTGTTGTATAGTCTAATGTGTTTCAATGTATTCTAATGAATGGGTAGTATCTTTGCCAACCTAATCACCATGAGAATTAGGCACAGGCTTGTAAGAACCAGGACTTGTGAACCTCAGAGTGTGCAATGGGATAACTTCTGGAATCTATCCAGTTACACACTACATATCTTGCAATTAGGAGATCTGTCTGGCAGGCTTTCCCACTGCCTGCACAGTAAGAGACATTCTACCCATTAGTACCCTGTCCCTTAGGTTTAACGACAGTTGAATAGGATGACTCCCAGCCCACAGTGACTATTCTGCCTTTCCAGGTTCTGTCGATCAGTGGGAAAGCGAGCTCCAGCAGAGACACGATGGGGAGAGAGCAGGGGTTCAGATTGGAGTACAGACCTCCAGCAGGATAATTAGCAGCACCACAGACATGATGGGGGAAAATAATAAGTCTCCCCTTTCATCAGCCTCAAATTCCTTTGCAGGCAACCGTTGTCTAGTGCGGTTAACTCGCCACCCCCACCCCGCCCCCCACCTACTCGCACACCTGACTTCGTTGGACGGGATTTCAGTCACTCCGCCCCTGCTCTCTGGACAATCATCCTGGATTTACTCTAACATTTCTCTCTAACCCTCACAGACCAACACCTATTTCTTCAACCGTGTCTAATATGATTATTAGTATTCAGCGTAATGGCGAAAGAAAATTTTTGTAGAATATAGTTTGACTTTGGCTACAGAATGTAACAGTACAAGAGCGGTTACTCACCCAGTGCATTGGTTTGGCCCAAGATAAAATAAATATAATCTTTTCATTTGATACAGCACCTTATCATCTTTTCAAGATGTCTCAGTGAGCTTCAGAGGACTTACGGAAAGTGGAATAACTGTGGATTTTGCAAACGAAAGGAGGCAAACAATTGCACAAAGCTGAGCTCTACTAATATGCACGAAGTAAACGGTCAATTTTGTTTCCAGGGCACCGTGACAATCTGCCTATTTTTTTTTGGATAGCGCCATAGAATTTCTAACGTTCACATGAACAGGCAGACGGGACCTTGGTTTAACGGTCTGACCTCTGGTGCAGACAGATGAATTGAACATCAAACGAACACAATCGCACTACAGTAACTGCAACACTGTCTATCGCTATCAATGCTCTGAAATCGAGAAGGTCATTGCATACAGCCTGTAAACCTTGGTATTGCCACACACTTTAAGTGCGGTATAAAATTGCCTGTTGCCTATTGTGTTAACATAAAAGCAGATATATTTTTCTTGCTCAGCAAGCGTAATGCTGCCAATTGTCTCCTGTAAATAAATAAGTTGTTGAACACTGAGCACTAGTTTCGCAGCACTTTTCTCAAGTCCCATCTGTACAGGATTCCCCAAAACAACAAGTTGCATTGATATCGCGCCCAGCAAGCAGCATAGCATCCCAGAACGCGTAAAATTTACATAGCAGCAATGCAGTACACAGTGGTTAGCTCCATTTCGGAGTTGTCCCTGTTTTCTTTATCCTATGCTATATTCCGTGACATTAATGGCCACTTACCAGAACGCGTAACATTGACAAAGCAGCAAAGCAACAAACAGTTCCATCGCCGGGCTGCTCTTTTATTCCTTTATCATACGCTATACTCAATGACATAAATGGCGACTTACCTCTCTTGTGCACACAGAATCCCAGGATGAACAAACTGAGCTCTATCCCAGTGAGAATCCCCACAGCCAGTCCTGTGTTCTTACCGGTCCGGTTTGCTAAAGAGTGAAATGGCCAAACAGTAATTTATCGACATTGAAGAGCTAATATTGGATCATTTTAAAGACCTCACTGAGGTTTCATCTCCTCCTGATGCGAAAGTCCCAAATACGCTTATGTTCTGTCTGTTCAAATGAAAATAGCCCAAGTTCCCCTCATCTATCCTCATGAGAAAAGACTCTCGCCCCCTGTCTCTGGGGACGGGGAGCTAAATATGTTCTCTTTAGGTGCTGGGCTGATGACCCGCCAAGCTACGGAAGATCGGAATTGTGTTCACCCTTTATCGTGGTCTCCAGTCTGGTCCCTGAGCAAGGCAGCTCCGCCGTATCCCACGGAACGGCCGATGACAGCAGAGCACAACCTGGCTCACGGGCAAGAGGTTCAGGAGCGCATCGGTCAATGGGAATCGGAATTATTCCCTTTGTCTTTAATACCACACGTCGGTGTGAGCGGTTTGGATGGTCCACGATGGACAAGATGGGTTGGGTTTCAGACTGTGCTCAATAACAAGCTGTGCAGTTTAGTTGGTTAACAAACACCTGGATCTCGGGTCGCCACACCTTGTCTCATAGAAAAGAACACTACGTAAAGTGATCAGCATTAGGCCAGAACCGGAGGCACCCCCTTTGGGCAAAGCAGGGAGTGTTTACACCTCGGAACTGCCGTATGGGGATCGCACTCGAATTTGGGTTTGGAAACTGTTTTATCACGGGAATCGGTTTCCGCCCTGGTAAAGCACACCAGCCAACACCAGGAAATAATATGGAAATATGATTGATGGTGTATTAAGTTTTCACAACAGGAGACGCTGCAAATGGTAAAACGGCAAACGGGTTATTGTATGAGATTTTGCTTAGCTCTTACCCGACACAGAGATTTCCACTCGCTCACTCTCTGGTGATGTGAGCTCTCCTCCGTCTATATGTGTAGTATATTTACATGTGCAGTTTCCTGCCATGATCTCCAATGGGGTGAACATAGCCCTGTTGTTATTTTCTGATGCTGTTTTTGATGTGATAAACTCGCCATCTCTGTACAAAGAGAAATTGCTGCCCGGATAATTACCAGAACATGAGATTTGAGCGCTTTCCCCTTTCACAAACACCTGGGAATCTGGTTTCAGCGAAATGGTGGGTCTCTGAAGCGGATCTGGAATCAAAACACATTCAAGATAATCTCACAAACACTCGCTCTGTGACACGGACATGGACATGGAGTAAAAGTGACCATTGGCTTGTCTCGCATCATAGCGGTGTATCACGACGAGGGGGAGGAGAAGTGAGATAGGTTCAGGACAGACCCCAACAAGTATTTCTTTACACACAGAGCGTGGGAGTGATGGCTGGGAGATATAGCCATGGAGGGCAGTGAGGCCGGGAACTGGAAGAACACGCAGCTCCATCATGAAACGGGCGTTCGGGACTGCCGCATGAACCACTCGTGTGATCTTCAGACGTCTTTTTAAACACGAGTATATAATCACCTCCAGTGGTCAATCAGGGATTTTCACAGAGAGAGGAATGAGGTGCTGGTATTCAGTGCTTAAAGCGGGAGTGGTATCACACAGTGCGTATACTTTCAAGAGTAAGTGAGACCTTCAAAGTAGAGAGGGGGGAATAGAGGTTTTGGGGAGAGGGAGGGTTGTGGATGAAGTGAGAACGGTGGAGAGCGGTGGGGAAAGATCTGTGATCTTTGATCTGTGCTGTGACAGTGAACATCAGGATTGACAATGAGCCCAGCCTCAGCCTGTGAGACTGTTTCTGTCAGAGGTTCAATACGTGGCAGATGTGTGGACTGCTATTAACCCTGATCCTGATTCGATGCTGGGTTTCTTCTGGATTGAAACAATCGATTTTAAGTTCATCAATCTCGTGTTCAAATCCTTTCACTTGATGGCACTTCCCTGCATCTCCGGCCTCCTCAATCTCCAATCCATCATCTTTCGCCTCCGTACGACTGGCAACAGCCTCCTCCTCGAACCCTCCAGCCCACCACCAGAGGTCGTATACTCAGCGACTGCGGCCACAAATACTCAAACACTCTCCATCAATTGGTCCGCCTTTCCCTCCCCCACCGCCCCACCCCACTCCTCCCGAGAACCCACTGGTCTCTCCTCTCGCTCAAGTCTCTCATGAAAACTTTACTCTTGCACCGTGTTTACGGCCAACTCCCCGCTACCCGTTCACCAGGTTCGGAGTCAGTCTCCTTCATTACTTAGCGCACTGAAACGCCACCGATCGTGGGTGATCGCTTTATGAGGAAATGGTTTTCTTCTTGTAAATGTCTGTGAGCTACGGGTCAGTGAAACCTGGAAGTCGCCGTGAACTCGGGGTCAGTGTGTGCTCAGGGTCAGTGTGCGCTCCGGGTTAGCATGAGCTGTGGGTCGCTATAAGGTCCAGCTCGGTGTGAGGTCGGGTTAGGTGTGAGGCCGATGTCAGTAGGAACTCGGGTTGCGTGTAATTGGGGTGTTAGTGTGAACTCGGGACAGTGTGATCTGGATGTCAATGTGAGCTACTCGTCGGTATAATCTTGGATTCATTGTGAGCTCGGGGTCAGTGTGAGCTCCGGTCGTTTGCTCCCTTTTCAGGCTGTTTAGCTGGAGGTTACACATTCCGTCGCAATATTCAGAACTAGAAGGAGGCCTGTGGATTTCAGCAATATGAGGTGAGACCAGCGCTGCCGAGAAAATGGATTGAGAGCAAGGAGCACAAGAAAATGAGCACGTGGGAGGGCAGCACCACAATAATAATAATAATATTATTAATAGTAATAATCCTTGAATTTGATATGGCGCTTTTCACGTATTCCAGATGTCTCAAAGCGCTTCACAGAATACGCTGTAAAGTGAATTGACCGTATATTTCTGGACGAAATGAGGAGGAGCACAGTGTTTGAAAAGTGGGACAGTATCCTGGCTCCATACGCCTGATAATAACCCCGACCCTTTTGCTCTCTCCACCCATGTGCTCAACTCCTCCCATGCTCACCCCTTCTGCGCACAAGCCTACCGTGCTGATTTGCTATTCACACCCACCACTGCGCTCACCACCCATTGCCAACCCCAATGGGCTCATCCTTTTTTTTCACCCTCCTGAGCCGATGCAACCTCTGTTCTCCCTATTCCTCAGCTCATCGCACCCCTTTGCTCACTATCCATGTGCTCACCCTGCTTTGCTCACTTACCCTCCAAATCGCCCTGTGCTCACTCCCCCCTACACGAGCTCAAATCCAGTGCTTCTCAGCGCTGTACTCACTACTTGTGTCTACACACCACTGTGCTCACCTACCGGTGCTTATCCTCATGTGTTCCCCTCCTCTGCTCAAACCCCTTGTGCGTTCTCCGCTTTGTTCACTGCCATGTTCTAACTTGCCTGTGTTTAACCATCGTGATCTAAACAACACACCACCCGCTATCCTCAGCCTATTGTGCTCACCCTTATTTCTCATATACTGTTTTCACCCAACACTGTGCTCATCCACAACATTGCTCACCGCACCCCTGTGCTCAACCCCAAGTGTGCTCATCTCTGCCCAATGCCTATCCCCGCCTTGCTGACCACCAAAGTGCCCTTTCCTCACCGCTTTCTTCCCCCTGTATTCAGTGGACAGTGGTCACCCCTCTTTGCTCAACCCCTTGTGGTTCTACCACTTTGTTCATTTTCCTGTGCTGAGCTCCTGTTCTCAACCCCTGTTCTCACGAGCACTGTGCCCATCTCACATTACTGACCAACACATTGCGCCCCCTCTTGTGCTCACCCTTTGTTTGCTCAACCTCTTGTGCTCAACCATGTGCTAATGTCCCATTCACTCACTCCCCTGAGCTCAAACCCCACTGTGCTATCAGACCTGTGCTCATCCCTATGCTCCACCGTATTCTCATCCCCCAAGAGCTCACGGCTTTGCGCTCACTCCCCCTGTTCTGACCACACTATGCTCACACAATTGTGCTCACCCACCTATGCTCAACACACCACTGTGCTTAATATCCGTATGCTCACCCCACTGTGCTCACCGATTCTCTTCTCAAAACCTTTGACTCTCGCCCCCACTGTGCTAAACCACCCTACCTATCCTCAACACACCCCTTTGCTCACCCAACCCTGTGATCAAACCCTGCGGTCAACCGTATTTTACTTCCCCACCTGTTCTCCCACCGTTTGCTTCCACTTCTAATATCGCCCCGGTGCTCCCTCTCCCTCTTTCACTCCTCACCCTGTACTCAACCCTGTTCTCACACCACTGTGCTCGCCAACCTGTGCACACATCCTGTGCTCCCCAACTGTGCTCCCCCCATCCTGTGCTACGCCTCCCCTTTGTGCGCAAATCCTGTGCTCAATCCTTGCACTCACCCAGTATTGTGCTACCGTCCTAATTCTGAACTCCGATTTGCTCATCGCCAATATGCCAATATGCCCAATCGCTTATGCACACACTCCTGTACTACTCCTGTGATCTTCTTTTCATCACACTGTGCTACTTCCTTATCCCTGTCTGTGCTCAGCCCACTTTCAACGTACCTCTGTGCTCACACTCCTGTGCTCACCCCAATGTTCTCAAACCATGTGCTGTCGCCAACAACCCCCCGAGCTTAAACCCTAAATGCATTCACAGCCCCGTCCTCGTGCTCACACCCCTGTGTTCACGCCCGTTTTGCTCACTCCCATGTTCGCACAACTCTGTGCTATCGCCCCTTTCTTAAACCTAACCGTTCTCACCCCACCTCTGTGCCTACTACCCCTGTTCATAAACCGTTGTGCTCACCAACCCTCTATCCCACATTTTGATCAAACCCCACCGCGCTCACACTGATTGTGGTTGCCAGCCGTGCACCTCGTGCTCAGTTTTCCATGCATAATCCCACTTTGCTCCCCCCCGTAACTCCTGTATGCAAACCTCCTGTGCCCCCTACTGTGCTCACAGATTGTTCGCTCACTCCCCACCACTCGTGCTCGCCAACCAATGTGCTCATCACCCGCTATGCTCACCAACTTGTGCTCACCCTCTAAGTCTAAACTCCTGTTCCAAATCCCCACACTTGTCACGCCGTATGCTCACAGCCTTTGCTCCCACAGCCGAGTTCCCAGCCGTGCTCTACCTCCCCCTTGTGCTCAGTCCCAAGCGCTCGCCCTTATCTCCACTCCCCATCTGTGTTCAGCCCTATCTACGACAATGCACACTGTGCTCGCGCCCTCCATGTGTTCACACAAATCTATATGCTCAGCCACTCCCTGTGCTGCACCACACCATATGCTCAACCCAAACATGTGCTTAAACCGATGTGCTCACTCACCCTCTCTTCCACTCCTGTGTTCAACCCTCCTCTGCTCACCGCTCCTCTTTGCTCAGCCTCAACTGTGCTAACCCTGCATGCTCACACCACCCTTTTCTCAATCACGTTTTTACCCACGACTGTGCTCATCCACCACTGTACTCAGAACTCTATGGTCTG
Source organism: Callorhinchus milii (assembly GCF_018977255.1). NCBI lineage: Eukaryota > Metazoa > Chordata > Chondrichthyes > Chimaeriformes > Callorhinchidae > Callorhinchus > Callorhinchus milii. The sequence goes on from NW_024704868.1 coordinate 89,794, forward strand.
ACCCTGTACTCAACCAGCACTGTGTTCAACCAACACCGTGATCTCATCCTCTTCCTGACCCACATTATGCTCACCCTTGTGCTCAACTCCTCCTGCTCACACATCCTCTATTCCCTTTCTGTGCTCACGATCTCCCTTGCTCAATCATCTTGTGCTAACCATCCCTCGTGCTACCATTTCTTAATCGTTCTTTCCTCACCCCGGTGCTTACCCACCAATGTTTTCACCCACCACGACGCACCACCCCCTACCCCACCACCCACCCTTTGCTCTCCCACCCTCTCATCCCTCTCTATGATCGACCCCTCAATGTTCTCACGTCCTGGTTCTCAACCCCACATTTCTCAACCCCCACCCCTGTGCTTACCCCATCCCTGTGCTCACACCTCCCGTTCCCACCAAGCCAGTTAGGAACACAGTAGTCTTTTTTTGAACCTCACCTATTTTTACACACGTCCAATCCATGTCACCCTGTGCCTTCGCTCAGCTCCATAACAATGCCCGACTCCGCCATCAACTCACCCTTCAGTCCGCTGAAACTGTTGTTCATGCCTTCATCACCTCCAGGCTCGACCAAGGAAATGCCCTGCTTGTCGGCCTTCGCAACTCCTCCCTCCACAGGCTGCACATAATACGGAACTCTCCAGCCTGTTTCCTCTCCCGTACCAAACTACGCGACCTCATCTCACCCATTCTCGCCCGACTCCATTGGCTCCTCTATGCTCACCCCTTCTGCTCTCTTCCGTGTGTTCATTCTCTCCTGTGCTCATTTCGCCTGTGCTCAACAACTCTGCTCACCCGCTGATCGAATCCAGCAATACGCTTACCTTCCATTGCTGACACCCGCTCTGCTCATCCATCTGGGCTGTACCCCTGGGCTCACAGCCTTGTACACTCCAGTCCTTGTTTTCACTTCCCATATGCTCACCTCCATGTACTGAATGCCATGTGTTGCCCCCACCCCCGTGCTTTTCCGCTATCTGTGCTCATCACAATTCTGTGCTCACTCATTTTTCTCACTATCCCAATTGTCACCATCCCAGTGCTCACCAACTGTGCTCACACCTACGCATGTACCTACCTCTCTCTTTATTCCACTGTTTTCCACCCTCTACTAACAAATTGTGCTCACCCACACATATGCTCACCCATCACCTGAGCTCAGCCCACACTGTACTGAATGCCCTGTGCTCAGGCCCCTGTTCTCAGCCCAATTTCTCATCTATCATTATGGTCACTTACCATTGCTGACGCCCCGGGCTCACCCACCTGAGTCCACCCATCTATGTTCCGCAGAATGTGCTCATACTACTTAGTTCACACTTTTATTCTCACCCACTGTGCTTAACCCCACCGCACTTAAACCCCAATGTTATCAGCAACCCTGTGCTCTACCTATGGTCACGCCGTCCCATGCTTATCTCCTCCCCGGTGCTCCCACACGCTGTGCTGAGCCCCAACCACGTGTTAGCCCCAATGTGCTCACGCCATCCTGTGCTCACTATTCTGTGCTCACCCACACTATCCTCACAAACCCGGTACTCCCCCTGTGCTCAGCCCCTCTACCGTCCTCACCAACTCTGTGAACACGGCTGTGCTCACCGCACATCACGTACTTATCCAACTCTATGATCACACAACTTATTGTGCTCATCCGTTGCACCATTTTTCCTCGACTTGCCTGTGCTCAACAATCCACCCCCTCCACAGCTTTTAGATTACCGTCCCTGTTATCCCCCACACCAAGTTCTCACCCCAAACCTCTGTACCCACCACCCTCCTGTGATCACGAGTCGCCACTGTTAACCCCACAACTTTGCTCCAAGCCACTCCTCAAGCATAATTTTGTGCTCCGCAACGCTCACAACCCTCTTGTGCTCATCCGTTGTCCTGAGCTAGCCACCGTGCTCAGGCTGTGCCATCCAGTGTCCACCTCTACTGTGCTGACCGCCCTCTTCTCAGCCATATTTTTAATTCACCGTTATGTACTCACCTCTCCCGTGTTCAAACCCCTTGTGCTCAACCCACCATATGCTCAGCCCATTTGATGTAACCCACCCCTTGCTGAACCAACAACAACAACAAGATTCCATTTATTCAGCGACTTTCAAGTCGGGAGGACGTCCCAAGGCGCTGTACAGAGGGAGCGAGGAGAAGGTAGAGAGTCGTGAGGGAAGCTGAAGGCACGGTTAAAGAGAAAGGTTTTGAGACCGGCCTTGAAGGAGGAAAGGGAGGAAGCAAGGCGAAGGCACTGGGGGATAGAGTTCCAGAGCCTGGGGGCTGAGAGGCTGAAGGCCCGACCACCGATGTTACGGCGGTTGGGGCGTGGGACGTGGAGCAGACCGGAGCCAGAGGAACGGAGGGTACGGGCAGGTAGGTAGGGGGATAGTAGGTCGGAGAGGTAGGAGGAAGCAAGGTCGTGAATGGCCTTGTAGGTGAGGATGAGGATCTTGAAATCAATCCTCTGGGGGATGGGGAGCCAGTGGAGGCGAGCGAGGGTGGGAGTGATGTGGTCCCGAAGCCTGGTGCGGGACAGTACACGAGCTGCAGAGTTCTGAATGACCTGCAGCTTGTGGAGGGAGGTTGCGGGAAGGCCGGCGAGGAGAGAGTTCCCATAGTCCAGCCTTGAGGTGACAAAGACGTGGACCAGAGTTTCAGCAGCGTGAGGGGTGAGGTAATGCCGTAGTCTGGCGATGTTCCGGAGGTGATGGAAGGCGGTGCCAGTTGTGGTGCGGATGTGAGGGAGAAAGGATAGCTCAGTCAGTCAGTCAGTCTGACTCAATCAGTCAGATCTGCACTTTATTATTTCTGATTGAACTCTTTCTTTTTACACCTGATCATATGCTGTGGTGTGAAACCCAGACCAGTCAAATTGATTATACACCCTTTATGGTTAATGCTTACAGACCCGATGCCGTTGCGCATGTTAACCAGTTGTGCTTAACTTCTGATGGATCAGAATGAAAATATTGTAAAAGACTGTAGACAAGTCTAATCTCCGGCTTTACCCCCGATACTGTCACAGATTAGGGTTGAAACCATTTTGTGTTTGTCCTTCTGCACTGTATTGCGAAGTCAAACACTGCTGTCCCTTCTTCAAGGTATTAGATTATAGAAGTTGTAGTCTAATAATAATGAACATTAAACAAATGTAGAATGCAGAAATTACTGACAGTCATGGGATTGGAGACATGTGGTTTTCTCTGTTTTTGAAAGAATAACAAGACAGCTTTGGAAAAGGGCAGGGGGTCAACTCTTAATAGCAAATGATAACACGCCCACAGAGGTAACGATCCACGGCACCGGTCGACGCAGGATCTCGATTGAGCAATAAGTCGCGAGATTCTGACAGGGCCAAGCGCCAAAAGGTAATCCTCAACAATAGCAACTAATGAGCAAATTGTTTAAACTAGAGGTCTTTGGTACCATCCCGGGATACTGATAAGAAATAACCAGTCAGTTAAAAGGAATATACTAATGATTCCCCCATGAGAGAATAACAAGCACCAGATACAGCCCCGAATTGATCAATCTTCTATATTAGACTGGACAAAAGGAAGACCTCGTGGAGACTCAGTCAGGATGGCACCAAGCCAAATAATTGGTTAACCTGTGTACGTGACTCTATCAGAAGTGGGTAGAGGGGCTCTAGGAAGGACATTTGGAGAAAGGGTAAAACTATGGCACTCTAATTGATAACAGTTGGAAGAACGGGAAGGCTCCAGATAAAGAGAGAGAGAGAGACAGAGACCAATGTGGAGAGGTTCCTTTAAGATCACCAGGAAGGTGTTCCGTGATGTTCTGTGACTGTCTTCAGAGACTGGTAGTATAATTTGTTAGACATTTGTAGTAACTTGTTAATAATAATAATAATAATGCATGTTGTGTTCACTCTGTTCATAATAAACTCTGCTGCACCAGATTTGGATTATCGAGTTATATTCCGAACTACGGGATCGGAAATCCCAACAGTATTTACTCGCGAATTGTCAAAGTGAGTGCGATCTCTGGGTCACCAGAGCAATATTTTTTATATTGCTTTGCTCACTCTGCAGATAATTGTTTCTGTGTACAATAACGGACGTTATTGATTTTTATCAGTCTCATTTTTGTCGTCATAATTTTTATCCGTCTCATTAAAGTTTAATTTGCAGCCAAACCCACGCCATGCATTTGATTTCCTTTCCGATAAAGTGATTAAGAAGAGAAAAACGATACCATCTCAGGACGATGACACAATCCGCAGAAACTGATACACTAGAGAACTGAGTTTGACTGATGTGAGATGAACCACAGAACTCACTGGGAAATCGCAATGATGTGTTTGGCAACAAGACGAGCAACTTTTTTGCAAATACATTTTGTGTCACGTAATTACGAGATTATTTGCTTGGTTTTCTTCTACAGATCCCAAAGATGATGAAAGCATTTTATAATTACGCTTGTTTCCATGTTAATTGCATAGCGTTGTATGAACATTTTCTTCTCTCAGACACTAGGTTCTGGATGATAGTGCAACATGAAAAATAACTTGTATTCTTGGAGCGCCTTTCCACCGGACAGCCTCTGGGGGTTCTATCATGTCGGGAACGGCCCTGAATCGAAGATTTTAAGGTGGAACTTAAAGATAGTTAAAGAGGAGACGAGGCTGGGGATTGAAGCATGCAATTGCTAAAGTTTGGGATCCAGTAGCATACGGCTTCGATACCCAATGGCGAGATAGATTGCCGGGGACCTGGAGAAGGTCTGTGCAGGTTGTGCGATACGTCGGGATCTGGTGTATGGCCAGAGGTGGATGTAACCTCGCTGTGGAAACCTGAGATAAACGAGAACAACAACAAGATTCCATTTATTGAGCGCCTTTCACGTCAGGAGGACGTCCCAAGGCGCTGTACAGTTGGGTCAGGACCCGAGCAATGGGGGAAATGCTCAGGGTGAGGGGAGGGAAGGGAGGGAGCGAGGAAGGGTTAGAAAGTCGAGAGGGGAGCTGAAGGCACGGTCAAAGAGAAAGGTCTTGAGACCGGCCTTGAAGGAGGAAAGGGAGGAGGCAAGGCGAACGCACTGGGGGATAGAGTTCCGGAGCCTAGTGGGTGAGAGGTTGAAGGCCCGGCCACCGATGGTAGGGCGGTTGGGGCGGGGGATGTGGAGCAGACCGGAGCCAGAGGAACGGAGGGTACGGGCAGGTAGGTAGGGGGATAGTAGGTCGGAGAGGTAGGAGGGAGCGAGGCCGTGAATGGCCTTGTAGGTGAGGATGAGGATCTTGAATTCGATCCTCTGGGGGATGGGGAGCCAGTGGAGGCGAGTGAAGGTTGGAGTGATGTGGGCGCGGTGTCTGGTGCGGGACAGTACACGAGCTGCAGAGTTCTGAATGACCTGCAGGTAGTGGAGGGAGGGCCGGGAAGGCCGGCGAGGAGAGAGTTCCCATAGTCCAGCCTTGAGGTGATCAAGACAAAACGATGCTGCGAGAAAAGACAATCTAATTTTGTTTAACTAAAACAAAAATTCGGAACCCGAAGTCAGAGGAACTGCATTCACTTTTGTTTCAAGCCACGTAACTTATTGTTTTTCTGGCTAAAAAAAGACATAATTTCACAGTGATTCAATAAACAAGGTTATAGCAGCAGTATTACAATAAAGACTAGTATGATACCCAGTTGTGGTACACCACTGCCGTGTCAATATCATAGCTCGAAGGTGTCTCTTCCTTGAGAACTCTGATAATGTTGGGCATTGAGTGTCTTGCATACATATTCTTGTATTGTCAACGTATGTTCCTCATTTCATGTTTCTTCCTCCGATGTTATTGTAAAAATATGTATGCTAACTTGTGGGAACGTCATTCATGCTCAGACTCTGACATACTGGATTTGACCACTGGGACTGACAACGTGTAGCTCAACTTTTATTTTGTATCATAGTTCCTTTTTATTAAATTTGGCTTAAAGGACCATTCACCATCATCTATTTACTCAGGCCGCCCTGAGTCCCAAGGCTGAATCAGATTACGACAATACAGGACCAGATCATCAGCAAACATCACAAAAAAATTAAGCTCCACTTCCAAGTTCACTGCATAGCGGTTTGACAACTTAACTCTTGATAATACTGATATATGTTCATAATATTTCATAGGTGGTTATGCGAGCTATGAGTTGAGTTTAGTGCAGTTTAATTAGAACTGCATTTCTGCATGGTTAAGTTGATACAAGCTAACAACCAAAGGCATACCTAACTTAGCTGAAATAATAATTTAAGCAGTGATTAATTGCTGATCAAAACAAGAGACCAAAGCGGAAGGGAGGTGAGGAGACCTTTAACAGAACTAAAGAGGGATAGCATAATATGACGCAACCGTTTTTGTTATGAATGACGATTTACATGAAAAACACTGAAAAAGATAGCTATAAATATGCGGGTGAATAATATGTATTTTCTTTTGAAACGTGTGCTCCAGTTTGCCTTCTTTTCACATTTTCAAATATTTACTAATTATTTTGAAAGGATATTTAACTGTTTTCTTCAGCTGCTCTCTGAATTTGTCTGGGTGACCGCATGGATGGCTGTGTTTGTGCAGGAACTCAGCAGCTGAAGCATAAAACCTCCTTCTTCAAATATTGCCAAAGGGTTATAGAGACCTCTGGATCTGTAAACCTATTTAACATTGTATTTGATATAATGTGCAACAGATGTCACCCACAACCATATAAAACAGAGTGATATAGTGAAGAGTAAAATGATTGATTTCTTTCTGTTCTCCATTTGCGGATCAATGCGATGATCAGCGCTACTGATGCAGACCCGCCGTCTGGTGCGGACTCGATTTGCCACAATACTGGTGGAGTCCTGTAGCTCAGTGGTTAGAGCACTCGCTTTGGAAATGAGAGACCGGAGTTCAATTCCAGGCAGAGCGAAACCTTGGGCAAGTTTCCTTACTCCACACAGAGCCTAATAATAATCCCTCCCAAACTAAAAACAATAATAAATTGGTCCTTTTCAATCTACGACTGTTTGTGGGACATTGCTGTGCGCAATTGGCTGCCGCGTTCGCCCACAAATATACAGTCAATTTACTTTATAGTGTGTTCTGTGAAGCGCTTTGGGACGTACTCTCGACGTGAAAAGCGCTATATCAAATGCAAGGATTATTATTATTATTAGGTTGGCAGTTTTCAGATCATTCGGATGTGATAATTAACCTTCGCCTGTTTACACAATCAATTTAAAATGAAGATATTCATTCCACAGGTCAGCGAACAAACATAAAGGGAACTACAATTATTCTTAAGCGAGATGAATGGGTGGGGGGGGGGGGGTTGCTGCTGGCCGGGTTCACTTTTTAAGAAACGTTCCATAAGCAAAAGGTATGTGTTTTCATTCCAGAAATACAGCGCTTTTGTCACTGTCAGTAGGGCATCTGAGCTTGGGGTGGGATGCGAAGGGGTGGGATGGGGAACCCTGGACTGAGAGAGCAGTCCAAGAGTTTGGTCTGAGTTACGTCATCGACCAGAGCTTTCACTTAATTTCCTCACGCCTTATGTTCACCCTGATCCGCTGAGTATTGCCAGCGTCTTCTCATTGTATTTCTGTTAGACACTGACGTACCTACAATGAGCGGAGAACAAGTGACTCCAGCAAAGCAACTCCTGACATTGTGGGACAAATGTTGAACTTAGGGAAGACGTGACGGTGGGGGGAAAGAGGGATATTTCGGTGAGGAAACTGCAGAACACATCGCTTCATATCTGTACTCAGTGCCATCCAGCCCCACCCACACATCCACGTGGCCGACGAGGCTCCATCCCTCCACACACACTTTCTCTCTGCACTGTCGCGACTGACAGTGAACCAAGCAAAATTTTCCTCAGTTCTCCTGTCTCTCTCGTTCCCTCCCTTTCTTGCCGCAGCCCGCCCCCCCCCCCCTCTCTCTCTCTCTCTCACTCACTTTCTCTCTCTCTCACTCTCTCTTTCTCTCTCTTTTCTCTCTCTCTCACGCACTTTCTCTCTCTATCATACACACTTTCTCTCTCTCTCGCTCACTCTCTTTCTTTGGTTCACAATGTTTCCCTCTTCCTGAGGCATTCTCTCTCGTTCATTCTCTCTTCCTTGTCTCTCACTTATTCTCTCGCGCAAAATCTCGCATCCCGTCCCACGCTATTTCCCCACTGAAGAAATCAACACCCCTCCTCATCCCCACTCCACTTTCCTTTAGATCTCTCTCCCAATCTCAATTGCGCACGCTCACCCCCGTCTCTCCTACCTGTATCCCTTTTCTCTGCACTCACACTCTCTCTCAATCAAATTCTCTCTCCCACCTCAAACTCTGAACTCTCAATCAATATCCCCCTTTGCCGATGTGTATCTCCCCTCTTTCTCCTGTTAACTGCAGCTCCCTTTGCCACAAACCACACTCTCTTTCTCCCCTCTCACTCTCTTTTCTCTCTCTACCCTGTCTCTCCCTGCTATTTCCCTGCGTTTTTTCCTCACTCTTCCTCCCCACTCTCCCTCAGAATCTCTCTCTATCGCGCCCGTTCCCCATCTCATTTAATTTCTCTCCGATTCCTCTGTGAATAACTCTTTCTTCAATTTCTCTCTCTGCTCTCACCCTTCCCCTCACTTACCCCTCAATCACACACGATCTCTCTCCTCCACTAACAATCACCCTCTTCCAACTCTCTCCATTATTTTCCCTAACTCATGCTCTTTGATACGTTCCCTTTCTGTCTCCACTCTCACATCTCTCTCTTTGCATCACCTAACTCTGCTCTCTACCCACCTACCTGATCTTCTCTGTCTGTCAATCACTTTCTCTCAATTACTCTGTATCATGGCCGGCCTGTTGGACCACGCTGAAAATTAGGCAATAATTGTCTTGTTCGAATACCAATTCTCACTCAGTCTCGCTCTTTTTCTCACTCACTCACAAACAGTCGTCATATTTGTCTCTCATTCATTCAATTTGGGTTCGGTTCCCGGCACGGCGAAATGGTAGGCAAGTTCCATACTCCAAAAGCCTCTGTTTTCCTAGCAGGTAGTATGAACCAAGTTGTCAGTCAGTTAGCAGATCGCTTTACCGGGGTAATAATTCCATCAAAAAATAAAACGGTAATGATAAATTGCTCCGTTTACTGACGACTTCTTGTGAGACACAGATGTGTACAACTGGCTGCCGCATTTCGACCAGAAAATATACAGTCCACTGAATTTGGAGTGAATTATGTGAAGCGTTTTGAAACTTCGCAAATAAGTGATAAGACCCAATATCCAATGAATCATGATTATGATGATTATTATTAATCGCTCTTTCTCACTCTCAATCAGCTCTCTCTCTCTAGCTCGCTCTGTCTCATTTTCTCTCTGTATTAGAGTGACAGGTGATGTTATAGCGCTATTGAGGTCAGACTGAATCTGATATTGCCCGCAGGTGACGACGCAGAGATGTGGAGAGGAGAGAGAGCAGTTCATGGCCACCTGCCTCTGTGCTAGACTCTGACACTGGCGTAGACTGAACCATTGTCCTCAACTTCATCGCGGCGATTCCCACTCCTGTTTCCTAATACCAGTTTGGCGTAGGTGATATCAGCTTCCTGCAAAACAGCCAAAAATCAGTACATTTGCTGAGGATCATGCGCAACCCCCTCCCCAAATTTTCAGCTATGAGCGACGATGTGATCCTAATCCACAGCTCCATTATGTCGCTGTGTGTTCCTGTCATTCTGAACCACCCCGGGAGAACTCAACCCATAGTTCTGGAGTGTGTGTTGTCGGAAAACCATAATTCTAATGTGTACGTGTTGGTTTCCACGCCTCCCCCATGATTGTTGTGGATGCTAAGATGCCTTAAGGTGGAGACAAATTAACCGATGCCCGACAAACCCACCCGTAAGTAAACTACAACCAATAATAATACAAAGAGCCTTGCAGTTAGGAGTTACAACTGACGTGAAAGATGCTGTGCAAATATAAGTCTTACACACACCGTGACATCTACGCACACACACTTACAAACATCCACCTGTATAGACACATACAGTCACATAACATATACACAGGGACGCATACGCACACATATTTAGAGAGACATTCACACATAATAAACACATACACAGACATGGATAGAGAGATGCAAATACACATACACATGCAAACACACATACGCAAAAGTAAAATCAGTGCACGCCCTCCCACCCACACACACTCACACGCACACATAAACACAGCCACATATAGAAACATATTTACAAGCTATTCAGGTCGCCAGGATGGCTGAAAATGCTTTGCAAAATTTTCTATAAACTGCAGGAAGGTTGCAACAGAGCAGAACACTCAAATCGTGCACAGCAACATCCCACAGACACGCAGTAATTCCACGTCGTAGTAAAGCACTATGTCACATACTCCTCATGTAATAGGAAATATAGCGAACGCAAAGCGTATTATCATTATTAAGTTAGCGACCAATACCGGCCAGGACAATGGAAAATCTCCCGTTTATTTACTAGTAATGTCAAAGTCAAACCCACAAAGCTTGGCGTCAGGCAACAATGCTGTCGACTGAGTCTAGCCGATACAATGTATACCAACATCCTGTCAGGACAGCAGTGGTCCTGGAGTCAATGGTGGAGACAAAGAAGTAGAGTTGGGTTGCCATTCGCATGCTTGTTCAAGTTGACTGATTGCCTTTTGATAATGTCAATAATACGGAAAATATATATGATGAAATTGAGGGAACCAAGGACAGAGTCGTGAGGATTATTTCGTCTGACACAGAGCCTCAGCCAAGTTGACACGTGGCTTGATTTGCTCTGGGTCTGATTCACACAGCGTGACTCACACAGCCTGAGCCACTATGTCGTAGGGCCACAGCTGGCATGACACGGGCCATTAGCCGGACGGATACAGGGCCTGAGCTGGGCTCACGTAGTTCTGAGCTGGGCTGACACTGAGCCTGTGCTGGGCTGACACTGAGCCTGAACTGGGCTGAGACGGAGCCTGAACTGGGCTGACACAGGGCCTGAGCTGGGTTGAAATATTTATCTCGTCACTACTCACCTCTGCAGGCACAGAGCGAGAAGCAATTCTCACCGTCGCATCTGAAACAAACAGAAACGTGGTATAACACAGGCGCATTTCAGTAACACACACCGTTATTTAAAATATTATCAGCGATATTAAAATTACAATTTATAATCATTAATGTTGACGGCAATAATAAATATTAGACAAACAGTAATATATTAATAAACACTGCGTGTGTCCCTCAAGCTGGCATGGAGTGAAAGAACGACTTTGTTAGGGTATTTTGTCGATTAGGACCATGGGAAATACTTATATGCTTCTTTTAATAGTGCCGCTGGACATTTATTTTACACATGACCAGACAGAAGAAAACTTAGTTTAACATTCCATCTGAAGGAGAGAACACATGAAGGGGCTGGAATTCAGAGAAGTGAGTTATTGGAGAGACACACGGTCAGACACGCAGTCAGACATGCGGGCAAGCATACAGTCTGAAATGGAGAAAAATAGAACGACAAGTAGACAAACAGACACATACAAAGAGATTGGGAAACACAGAGTCGCAGACACAAAGATAGACAGAGAGAAACAGAATCACAAACACACAGACACACAGTCAGATAAGCAGACACATACAGACATATTCAGATAGAATAAGAGAGACGGGGAGTGATACAGCCACAAAGAAAGACTAGTAGAGCAATAGTGTCTGCTTTGGGAGTGGCTAGTAATCAAGCGATGGGTTTGTGAGTTGTTCGGGCACATGGCTGACCAGGCCTGTTTGTGACCAGAATTATTTCCCTCTGAACACAAACCCAGGAAACCTATCACTCACATGTGACGTTGCTTCCTTGGGGAACGCCTACTGTCGGTACGGTCCTGAAAAAGAAACAAAGAGAGAGGAGAGCGATGACAAGGAGGGTGTATGTGTGGTGGGATTATGTGTGTGTGCAACAAAGAGTTTTCGCGGGAGTATGTGCGCTTGTGGGTGTGGTGTATATTTGGGAGGGTGCTTGTGTGGCAGACGTATATGTCTGGGTACATGGTAATTGTGTATGGAGGGTAGGTGTTTGTATGGGGCTAGGCTTTGTGTGGGGAAGTTGTTTTTGTGGGGAGGAAGGGTGTGTAAGGGCGGAAGGTGTCTGTTTTGGGGGAGGGTGTCTGTGTGTGGGTGGAGGCTGTACTTTGAGGGAAAGTGTGTGTGGGCCAATTGGGTTTGTGTGGGTGAGTGAGGAAGAGTGTGTGGGGAGAGTCCTTGTGTGGAGCGTGGACGACTGTGCGGCACAGCGCCTGTGTATGTCTGTGTGAGGAGTATGTCTATATGTGTGTATGTGGGGAAGCGGGTAGGTTGTGTGCAGATGTGTGTGTATATGGTGGAGAGTGTATGTGCAGGACAGTATATGACGGAGTGCGCGCGTGTGTGGGGGAGATGTGTGTATGAGAGGGTGCATGTATGTGGAAAGGAGCGTTTGGGGGGAGGGTGTTTGTGCAAGATGGGTATATGAAGGAAGTTATGATTGGGGGACGGTGTGTGTGGGTGGGCGTATGTCTGTGCGGGGTTTGTCATTTGGGATTGAGTATGATTGTGTGCAGGGAGGGTGTGTGTATATGGAGGAGTTTATGTGTGTGGCAGGCGGAGGGATTGCGTGGGGTGTAAGTGAGTTTGGGCTGCAGCATGTGTGTGTTGATGGGGGTGGGGAGGTATTAAAATAGAGAGCACCAGTGGAGGGTCGAGCAACAGCACAGATGCGATGAGGACACAACAGCGAATGGGATTAGTGTAGAAATGTTCTTACATTTGACTCTTCTGTTTACCTGCAAGAAAAAAATATAACAAAAAGTGTTAACGTTCTGCATTACCAAGGTGTATTGTAGTTTTATTAATTATAATCCTCTCCTTTCATCCAGCGTCAAAGCCCTTCTCAGGCAATCGTTGTCAAGTGCAATTTCCTCTTACCCACGCGACCTCCGCGACCCCACTCGCCCACCCACCGCCACCATCCCCACACCTCAACCACAGGCATCGGTCGACGGGATTTCAGATATTTCCAAATTCCCTCTGGTTTACAGTTCGATCACTTCTTCACGCCCCAGCAATTATCTCTACAACAGTATTGAATATTATTATCACTAGTCAGTATAATATAAACAGTATAACATTACCACTCATTGTTATAATTTATCGTATATTCTTTAAAATGTTGGATTGTTAAACATAACCTGCTGATTGTTGTGGGATACGATCTGTTTTTTGTTACAGAATATAACAGGAAAATGTCTATTCAGATAGTAGATGGATATTCCTCCTGCATTGGTTTGATCAAAATAAAATAACAAGAATAATTCTTGCATTTTATAGTGCGTTTTATAACAAGAATAATTCTTGAATTTACATAGCGCCTTACTATATTGAAGATGTCTCAAAGTACTTCAAAGAACATACTGAAAAGTGACTTGACTACATATTTTGTGGGGGAAACGAGGCAACCAAAATTTCTACAGTAGTGTCCCACAAACAGTCGCGGATTGAATAAAAAATGTATTATTTTTTGAAGAAATTACTGCCCGCGGAAAAGTAATACAGACATCGACCAACAACTTGGTTCTTACTTCCTGCTAAGTACACAGTGAAGCGTGGAGTAAGGAAGTTTGCCCAACATTTCGACCTGCCCAGGAAACTAACCCAGAGAGGCAAGTTTTCTGATCACGGACTACAGGTCTCCACCTTGTCACTGATCACCTCTTCGAGGCGTCTCAATGAGCTTCAGTTGAATTGCAGGAAGCTGATTGCCATTTTTGGAGTCAACCTTGCCAATCAATTGCACACATCGGTTTCCAACAAACAGTCATGGAGTGATCGATCCATTTTATTTGGTGTATTGTTGGCCAGGACACCGAGAGCCAGAAATGCCGTTCTCTTTTCGAATAGCCCCACAGGATCTTCAGCATCCATATCATCTGGCAGATGGGATCTCGCTTTAATGATCTTACATGTGGTACAGACTCAAAAGTTCAACTTTCAACCAACATTGTGAAACTACAGTAGCTTCTACAACGGCTACCGGTCACTGACAATGTTCTCAATGGAAGAGTTTGCTTCTCTACAGCCTGTGAAACACAACAGTGCCACTTACTCTATGTGCAATCTAACATTGCCCATTGTCTATGTGTTAACATAAACACAGCCATGTCTCTCTGACTCAGAAATTGTGATGCTGTCTCCTAGTAATGAAAGAGTTGTTAAACCCCAAATACCCTCACACAGGTTATCTTACAATAGCGCTTACCGTTGGCACATAAAAATAACACACAATGGTACGTTCATTGCTGGCCCTTCCTTTATTCCCAGCAATGATGTGCTATATTCCGTTAAAATAGTGTTTACTTACCTCTCTTATACACAGAGATTCTCAGGATGAACAAAATGGTCACTGTCGCTGTGAAAATCCCCGCAACCAGTGCAGAAGTGTATTTCCAGTTCCAGTGTCCTAGAGATAGAAATGGATGCACATTAATTTGTCGAATTTGAAGAGCTAATATGGGGAAACAACTTATCGTTTTAAAGACATCCTTGAGGTTTTATTTCCTCCTGATGTGAAAATGCTACAGAAACCAATCTTGCCTCTGTTCCAATGAAAATAGGCCACGATTTTCTGATCTCTCCTCATGAGATAAACCTCTCGTCCTCCAAGTTCGGGGAAGAGAAGCTGAACTGGACTTCTTTGGGGACTGCGCTGGTGACTCGCCAATCTGCAGAAGATCGGAATGCAGCCTTGATGGTGGTCTGCAATCCAATCCATGAGACAGGCGTGTCCGCACAGCCCAGCCTGGCTCATTCGCATAGGTTGGGGAGCAGATCGGTCACTGTAAGCCCGGATTCTTCCATCTCGGTTCCCAAGACCTATGGTCTTCGCTGCACAAGAAGGGATTGTTTACCATATTTTGCTCAATGACAAGCAATGTAGTTAATTTGGTTATATATCAGGTTTTAAGTTGTAGCAGAATCTGTGGTAGCCACACCTTGTCTCACGAAAAATATATTTTAAAGTTGAGAGGATTAGAACAGCGTCTCTACCTCTGCGAAAAGGAAAGAAACTTTAAACCGCGGACCTGCCGTGTGATGATCACCCTTCAATTTGGATACCTGGAAACTGTTTTTTCGCGGGGTTGGGTTTCCGCCCAGCGTCAAAAACACTCCAGCCAAAACCTGGAGATAACATGCAAATATGATCGGTGGTGTAAGCAGCAGTTATAACAAGATTAGCGGGAAAAGGTCAAAACACAAAGGGGTCATTGGGCGAAATTTTGCTCATTTCTTACCCGTCACAGTGATTCCCAACCGCTCGCTCTCTGGTGATGTGAATTCTCGGCCGTTTATGTGTGTAGTATATTTACACCAATAATTTGCTGCTCTGACCTCAGGTAGGGAGAATGTGGCCGTGTTGTTTTTCTCTGCAACTGGTTGTAATGCGATAAATTCGCCATCTTTGTACAAAGAGAAATTGCTTGCA
Source organism: Callorhinchus milii (assembly GCF_018977255.1). Taxonomy (NCBI): domain Eukaryota; kingdom Metazoa; phylum Chordata; class Chondrichthyes; order Chimaeriformes; family Callorhinchidae; genus Callorhinchus; species Callorhinchus milii. The sequence goes on from NW_024704868.1 coordinate 105,321, forward strand.
GGATAATTCCCAGAACATGAGATTTCAGCACGTTCCCCTCTCACAAACAGCCGGGAATCTGGCTTTATTGACACTCTGGGTTTATGAAGCGGATCTGGAAGTGAAATATATTAAACATAATGACACAATCACTCGCTCTGTGAAACGGACAGCGTAAAAACGACCATTTGGATGTTTCTCGGCATGGAAGAGGCATCACGACGAGGTGAGGAAGGATGGGGTCGGATTGAGGGACAGGTTCAGGACAGACACCAGCTAGTGTTATACACAGATGGAGGGGGAGCGACGGCTTGGACCGGGGTGACCAGGAAAGGCTGTGATGCCGTGGACTGTGGTAACACATAACTGCACCCAGGGACGACAAGCCGGGAATTCAGTTTGAAAATCTCGTGTGATTTTCAGACTAGTTTTCAAGCAACAGGTTAACATCACTTCCTGAGGTCAAACCGGGAATTTAGGAATAACGACGTCACAAAGAATGTTGGTAAAGTAGATACATTGGAGAGGAAGAGATACCTTCTCTAGAGAAAGAGTGTTTGGGAAGGCATGAGGCTGTGGGATGGTGTGTGTGGGAGGGATGGAGGAACAGATGGTGTGTGACGGTTGGCGGAAAGTTTGTGGAGTTCTGTAGCTCAGTGGTTAGAGCCCTCGCTTTGCAAGCGAGAGACCTGAGTTCAATTCCGGGCAGGTCAGGGCGAAACATTGGGCAAGTGTCCTTACTCCACACGCCTCATAATAATCCCTCCAAAAAACAAAATAGTAATAAATTGGTCATTTTCAATCTACGACTGTTTGTGGGACATTGCTGTGCGAAATTGGCTGCCGCGTTCGCCCACAAGCATACAGTAAATTCACTTTACAATGTGTTCCGTGAAACGCTTTGGGACGTTCTCCCGACGTGAAAAGTGCTATATTAATTGCAAGGATTATTATTATTATTATGTTAGTATCATAGTAGATGTTGCGAATGGGTAAACTTTTAAGTTAGTCGTGTGGGGCAACTGTACTGACACTCATGATTAACACTCAAGAGCAACAAAAGGCAACACTCAGAAACAGCAGCTAACGAGCAAGTTGTTTAAACTAGAGGAACTTGGTACCATCCCGAGATACTGAAAAGAAATAACCAGTCACTTGAAAGGAATGTACTAATGATCCCACCTAACAAAATAACGAGCATCTCATAACAGGGGTCTTAAGGACAATGTGAATGTATGTGAGGCACTACACCCCATGAGGTGTTCACCTGAACCCAGCATGATTTTGTCCAGATAACCTAATGTACGCACCATGATTGGATGGACACAAACTTAAGACACCGTGCCAGACCAAGATCGGCGCGCGCCCAACAGTGGTTGTCTTTGATTGGAACTCGAAAACGTTTTTGTTTTTCTTAACACAAGTGAATGACCATTGGTGAGAGATTCCAGGCTCTCGCTCTTACCCCACACAGAGATTTCCACTCTCTCGCTCTCTGGTGATGTGAATTCTCGTCCGTCAACGTGTGTATTATATTTACAAAAGTAATTTCCTGCCCTGAACTCCGATAGCGTGAATGTGGCCGTGCTGTTGTTCTCTGTAGCTTGTGATGTGATAAACTGGCCGTCTCTGTATAAAGAGAAATTGCTGCCAGGATAATTCGCAGAACATGAGATTTCAGCACTTTCCCCTCTCACAAACACCCGGGAATCTGGTTTCAGGGAAATGGTGGGTTTACGGGGCGGACCTGGAAATAAAACATAGTAGAGGTAATTACACAAACATTCGCTCTGATCTGTGCTGCGAAGGTGAACATCAGGACCGTGTGACTGTTTGTGCCCGGTGCTCAGCCTCCAGTTTGCTCACACCGCATGTGCTCAACACCCCGTTATCTGTACTCAATCAGAGTTCTCACAACTAACCCCTATGTCCTCGCTGCCCCTTTGCTCACCCGCTGTGCGCAGTCCCACTATGCTCGCACCCTTTGGCTCATCCTATCGAATGCTATTCCTGCTGTGGTCCACACCCTGTACTCACTCTCTGTTGTCACGCACTTGTGCTCACCCCCGTTGTGCATCCCCCCTATGGTCAACGTTTGTGCTCCCCCCCGCCCTGTGCTGACCTCAACCCTTTGCTCACACAAATGTGAACAAAGCCCACCCTGTGCTAAACCCACTCACTGTGCTCAACACTCCCTGTGTTCAGCACGCTCCCACGGCCTACAAACCGCTCAATGTGCTCACCTATATCCCTGTGCTCTTCCACTGTGCTTCATGCTCGTATACTCAACAGCCTGTGCTCCACGTTCCCCCGTTCCCTCCGTAATCTATCCAATTGCTCCCCAAATTATGTACACTTCCCTCCCTTTGCTAAACACCCACTCCTGTTCCTCACCTGAACGTGTGCTCAACCCCCTGAGCTCCTCACACGACCCTGTACTCAATCCCCTCCCTGTACTCTCCCTCACTCCTATACTCACCCGCACTGCTCTACGCCCTTCCGCTCAACCAGCTGTGCCCACCCACCTGTGCTATACCCACTGTGATCACCTACCATTGTTGTGACCACCCTCTCTATGCTCAACCTCCTGTGTCACCCACTTGTGCTCAGCTCCCTGCTCTCACCTCCGTGTTCTCACAACCCCACTGCGCTCATCTTCCTGTGCAACCACTCTCGTGCTCACCCTCCTGTGCTCTCCGACACTGTTTAACCGCGGCTTTCAGTCAAACACCTTTGCTCATGCCCTTGTGCGCCCCCACCCTTTAGCTCAGCCAATATTTTTCCGCACACTACTTTCTCCCAGTTAATGCGAACCCCCACTTATGTCGCTGTGCAATTGTGATCAAACACCTCTGTGCTCACACCCTCAATGCTCAAATCCCATGTGCTCACGCCCTTATGCGCACCGCTAACATCACTCCCAAGGGGTCCCCCCCTCGTACCCTGTTAATAACTGACCTTTTATTAACCGCACGCTTGCGCTTAGCCCCCCCCTGTGATCGCCCCCTATGCTTGTCACACATTTGGTTCACCCGTCTGTGCTTAAATCTCCCTGTGCTATTAAACATCCGGCTCTTTAAGCCCCACTCTGCTCAAGCCCGCTGTGCGTGCACCCTGTTTTCAGACCCTGTGCTCAGGCCCGCCGTGGCCAACCCCCAGTGCACACCGCGTGTTCTCACATAGCTATGCTCACCACCGCGTGCTCTACACCCCGTGATTACCACCCAAGTGTTCCCCCTCTGCTCAACCCACCCCCGTGCTTCCCAATAAGACCACACCCCTTGAGCCCATCACCAGCTTTTACAGACTCCATGTACTCTTCCTTCCTGTGCTTACAACCACACCCTCCAGGGCTCAACGTATCCTGTTCTCAGCTACTGCCCGGTGCTCAAGCCTCCCCCACGCCCAAACCCCCGACCCAGATGCACACCTTACCACTCCATGCTCTCACTGGCCCTTTTCTCACCTCCTTCTGTACTCACCCTCTGTAATCACACTCCATTATACTCACCACCCTATCCTTCCCTTTCAATCTACTCCCATTCCCTGTGCTCATTCATCCTGTTCTCACCCTCCCTGTGGACAGCCTCTGTGCTCACACCAACCGCTGCTTACACCAATCGTGCTCATTACTGCGTTTTGAACACCCTCCTTTTGCACAGCCCCCTTGTGCACACCCCACGTTGTGCTACACCCCATTTTTCTGGACACCCTCGTGCTCACCCCCATTGCCCGCCGTCTTTTGATGCCAATGTGCTCAACCCTGCGCTCTTCCTATTGAATTCACGCCCCTTATACTCAGTAGCGCCTTGTGCTCCCACCTCGGTGTTTTCAATACCGCTACGCTCACCGCCTTGTGCTTACACTACTCGTGCACACACTCCTATGTGCTCACCAACTCTTGTACCACCCAACTGTTTCCATACTGATTGTTTTCATACGCTGTGCTGACACCCCTTGTTGCTCACCACCGATGCTCGCTACCCACCCAATATAATCACTTCCACTGCGCTCAACGCCCTATGTTCTCAAACCACTCTAATGTTTTCTACCACCGTGCTCAACCTGACTCTCGTGCTGACGCCCATAACTGTGCTTATCTCACTTTGCTCAACCACAACCTGTTCTCATCCCTGTTCTCAGCAACCACTGTTCTCAGACCCTTGTGCTCACCCCAACGGCTCCTGTCCTCACCCCACAACCTTTGTGTTCACCGCACACCGTGTGCTCATCCATCATTTGTTCACGTCCTGTGCTCAAATCCTCTACTCACCCGCCAGGTAAACATCCCCTATGCTAACTCAAAATGTTCTGAACTCATGTATCACGTTTTGCGCTCAACCCCTGTGATCACTCCAGCTGTACTCAACCCCTGGTTTACTCCATCATGCGCTCACCCGCTGTGCTCACCCTCTGTACTCACCCATTGTTGTGTCCCCACATGTCCTCACCCACTGTGCTGTATCCCCCTGTTATAACACCTGTGCTATACGTGTATTTGTTCATTACTGTGCTCAAACCCCTGTACTCACCCTGGCTTACACCGCCATGTACGCTTCCCTCCTATCGTCTTTCGCTTGTGCTCACACATTGTGCATAAACCGCTGCACTCACAACGCCACACATCCCGTGAACAAACTGAATACGTGAATAGGTGTGTGACACTGAATAGTGATCTCTGGCCCATGAGCGTGACTCCATACCACACCCTACCCCCTCCCCTCGCTCGCTCCACGCCAAGTTTAATATTACTAAACTAACATATTGTGGGATAAAAACTTTTATCAGAGTGTCTCAAAATGTGATTAACCGAAAATATGAGAATTGAAAAATGATCAGAGAATCAATTATTCACCCGAGCAGATGACACCGGCATCATAGGAGTGTGACAACCAGTAATAGTGACCCCACGGACCTGAGGGACATTCCTTCAGAGTAGATTCACTACTTCTGCACTGAATATTATACGTCACAACGGGACCTGAGCCCCTCCCAAAATGAGCGCCTCCTGGTGCTGACAGCGCTACTCCACAGCCCAACTCCTTGCACACCACAACCGCCGCCAAAATATCCCAGGTCCCATAGCCATCCACTGTGCCCCATTTTCCTCTATGGTAAGTCTCCACTCTCCCAGCACACGGGCTGCTGCCGTTCACCAGCATCACACTCACATTCGCTGTAAAACACCATACATAGTGTGGAGATTATGTTTGCTGTTTGACTTCAGACATTTAGGATAATACAACACAATGGACATTTACAGAGCGTCTCTATTTATGGGAAGATGTCTGGGGAGTGAACAATACATCAACAATATTTGTCATTATAAGGGTCGCAGTGACGGCAAGCTACATGCAGTCCACCACCCGGGTGCACAATAAATTAACAGTTTATTACACAACTAAAGGTATTCTTTGCAGGTCCGTTTGCAAACAAAAGATTCTGGTATTATACTTTATATTATTATACTTTACATTAGATTATTATAATTATATTAGATTATTATACTTATTTTATATTATTATATATCAGAGTAGATTGTTATACATTGCTATATATTGTTAGTTAGATTACGGGCAAAGAGAATTGTTAGGGAAATTTCCTCATTCCACATGCCTCTGCTAAGCTAGTAAAATGGGAAACCGTTAGGCAATTAGAGGGACTCTTTTCCAGGGTCACCACTGTGTGCTAATAGCACCACTTTTGGCCACTACAATATAGAAACGATTCTCATTCCAGCATATTCTGTGAAGCACTTTGAGACGTTTCGAAAACGTGATAAAGCGCTGTAACAAATGCAGGGATTATTAAAATGTATTATTAATATGAAGCTTATGTTAGATTACTATATTTTCTACGAATATTTATTATTTATATTATGCGTTATATAACTATACTTTGTATAAGATTATTATACTCTATATATCGATAAGAGATGCCCCCAAAATTGTGCCATTGACAATTTGCATTTACATAGCGAAACTCACACAGGTTAGCGTCCCCGAGAGCTTGACATCGCTGGAGCATAACTCCGAAATGGGGGATGCCGAGATGACTTTAGGTGCGGTCGAATAGTTAGTTCGACTGGCTCCATCTGAAGATGGAGAAGGAAGGGTTCATGTGGAGGGATAGAGGAATAATATTTCAGGGTTTCGGGCTTAGTGGCACAAAGCGCAGTCACCAATGGTGGTATGGAGGGCATGAGGGATAAGCCAACAGTTACAAACAGACTATTAACGTAGCCTGTGGATTGTGTGATGTTTTCTGCTTCTATACCCAAGATGGAGGGGAAGAGAGGTCGAGTCTCACTCTCGGCACCTAACGTTCCCACAACAGCTTCTGGATATGAGATTGTGTCACTAACCTGCACATTCCACGGTCTTTCCCTCCAGATGTATTACTGCGCAAGGAAGAAACAAAAGAGGATCAGGCAGGAATTATTAATACAGTAATTCATACAATCAAGGATCTCGCAGACGATCAACCATCAGTTCTTAGATATAGGGCAGCCATTTGAGGTCGCCACTAAAAATGGTCCCAGTGGGGCAACGAGCAGAGGCACGATGGGGAGAGAAAGAGCGAGAGAGAGAGAGAGCATGCATTGGATTTTAGTAGACAGCTCCAGTTGGGGTTTGAGCAGCGGCACAGAGATGGCAGGGAATGGTATTCGAAATGTGAGCTCCAGTGGGAACGGGAGCATCAGCAGCTTTTTTATTCAAAGCATGGTAGAAATCTGCAATTACCTCTCCTCTCTCCTCTACCCTCTTTCATAAGTCTTCTCCATTTTTTCCTGCCCTATCCCCTCTTCTTCATTCTCTCCTCTCTCCTCCCCTTTCTCCAGTCCTCTCTCCGCTGTCCTCTCTCTCTGGTCTCTCGCTAGCCATCACAATAACAAAATATTAAGTTGACATTAAATGAATCAAATTAATAAATTAAGTTGACGTGTAAGGAAAACACCACAAGGCGCTGGACCATCACAGATATGGATAGGATCTTGAGGCGCACCGACATCTCATCAGTTCTGTCTCCACTGGACCCCATCCCCGAATGGATCAAAACGAAATCCTCACACTCTTGTTCAAATCCATGGTTTCCCTGGCATATCTTTTTGACCTACTGACTCCACAGTTCAACTGCCTTCGCCTCCGGTCCACTGGCACCGACTTTCTGTTCAAGCCTCGCATCCTCAACCCGAACATCGGAAATCGCGCTTTTCCCCAAAACTCTGAAACACTTTCTCTGAATCCTTTTGCCTTGCTCACTCGCCAATCTTTTTCAAGACCCGCCTAAAAATCTTCGACAATGCTCAAGACCATCTCTAAAACCGCCCCAAACCTAACCCACACCCGCGCACCGCCCTCACAAAATACCTTGGAGAGAAGATCCACCACTTTTAAGGGCTCTGAGATGAATGAAGCGCGCTCTATGATTGCATTTTTTAGTTACTGAAAGAAACAAGGGAGTGAGTTAAACAGTAGGGTCTTTGGGGTAGAGTTCCAGAGTTTATGGTCAAAGAATCTCAAAGAACGCCCCCCAGTGTTGGAGCGGGCAACGCGGCGAAATGAATTAAGCCTGAGGTAGCTGAGCAGAGGAAGTAGACAGGTCGGTAGCAGTTTAGAAGGCCACAGATTTGGCAAGAAGGAGCAAGGCCATGGTTAACTTTGAAGGTCAGGAAAACGTTCTCAAACGTATCCCCTGAGTAATTGGGAGCTAGTGGATTCAGGAGAGATTGGATATGGTAGTGCCGCGGAGCCAGCATCGTGAAAGGACACTGAATCCAGATTCCTTGATGACGTGCAGCCTATGGAGGGAGGAATTGGGGAGTTTTAACCCTAACCCTAAATAGGGCAGTTTTGTCAATCGATGTTGTATGTGATGAATGCGAGGTTCAGGATCCAAGCTGTCGACGACGAGACACAGTGGCGGAGATCGGCATTGTTGCAGAGCCGGGGGAAAGCACAGCGGGTCATGAATAGATGTGGGGAATGAAGGACAGATGAGGGTCGAACAGGAGGCGTGGGACATCTCTGTGATTTGGTTAGAAACAATACTCACCGAAGAGGAAAAACAAAAATGGCTTCATCCTGAAGACGAGGAGCAGCTGGTGAAGATCAAAGCCGCGAAGCTTGTGTTTGTTTCGGGGGAAGGTTGGGGGCTGAGGTCTCCGCAGACTTGGAGATAAACCACGTGGAGGAGATCTCAGAAGCAACGTGAGAATCTATTGCTCTTCACTGACCACAGCAAAGCAGCTTAGGTTGTATTTTTCTGGAACTACAACATCCCTGTCGTATACACCCCCGCACACTGTGCATCTACAGTTGTTAACATTGTAAACCCTGATGCGTCTCGAAGATATGATAAGTCACTTTATTACATGTAAGGATTATTATAGCATCTCAATGTTTATGAAGCCCTCGGCTCCTGGAACACCCACGCCCCCTGGAACAGCAACTCTCTATGGTAAACCCATAAATCTAATCCCTCCACAAAAAAATATTATTAATTAATGGCACACCCTCTCACCCTGGAACAGCCCTTCTCCCTGGTACATCCATAACCCTGATTACTAACACTGACACTAGTCCTCATCCCAACCTCTGACTCTAACGCTGAGCCTCACCAGACAGCCACTCACCTCGGCTTCTCGTTTACTTGTTGGGAAATAACACAATTAGTAAAACGGGAAACAGACAAACTACGAAAGTGGATAAAGAGGTGATTATAAAGTGGCTGCACCGTGACAAAGGATCTCTGTGGTTTTCTCTGTGGGCAAATATGCTTACATTTTCCACTGCACAATATCAGATCATCTAAACACACTTCGAAGGCTTCACACACAAAAGAAAACCTTCTTGTCTGTCTGTAAATCTGAAGTCCCTCAGTGTCCATCTTTACCTCAATGCCGCTCTCTCTCTCTCTCTCTCTCACACACACACACACACACACTCACACAGATACACACACGCGCTTTGTCTCATAGAGTCACTATCACAGACACACTATCATTCACACTTTCAGTCTCGCTCTATCTCTCGCTCCCAGCCTCACTCTCATTCTATTTCTCTTTGGGCCTGTGAGGTGAGAAGATACATCGATTGCCAATTTTCGCCATATTCAGGACAGTTGTTAAAAATCTGCTTACGCTATTGGGGAAAGAGAATTGAGTTTGTCGTGATCTTAGGATTCAAGCTCAATTGAAACTGTAGGGAAACGTTAATGTTTGAAACTGTGTTAAACGGCAAAGGCTGATTTGTAGGTGAACCACCGTTGCTGTGGCAGCTTTCCAGACCAATTGGATATAAATCGCAAACCACACAAACCTCGCTGCAAAGAGGACTCAAATATTTAACTGCAAAAGAGCGAAAGCAAAGTATAAGAATTGATGCAGAGAACTTTTCTCTCTACATTCCTCATCCAGAAAACCTCTTTGAATCTCCAATCTCCAATATTAATAAAAGTAATCCTTGCATTTGATATAGCACCTAATCAAGACTTCGAGGCGTTTCAGTGAAATATTAAGAATCAAAGTGCATTGGTATCGGAGAACTGAAAGGCAGCACATGAAATACCATTTTTTTTAAATGAGGAGCAAGAGCGAAAGTGTTCATCGGCAGATTAATAAGGAGGACTGTATAAAAGTCATTAGAGCTCTCAGCTCACTCTTGAAAGTACTTGGCTTCCATTCCATTGACATTAGTCAAGTCTCCTTATTCCACACATATGCTTCTGTTTACCTAGCAGTAAGTATCAACCAGGATGTTAGAAATTGACTGATCGCTTCACAAAACTAACAATAATAATAATTATTGGGTCGCTCAATCCACAACTGTTTGTGGGACACTGGGTTGTGCAATGGCCTGCCGCGTTTGGCCAACAAAATATATAGTCCGTACACTTTAGAATGTATCCTGTGAAGCGCTTTGAGTCACCTCGAAGACGTGAGAAGTCACTTCACTGGAGGTCATGATTATTATAATAACTCAATATTTTGAAGCCCTCTTCCCAAGGTATACCCCTCCCACTGGTACAGCGCTTTCCGGTGGAACACCCATAACCCTAACCCTGACCTTAGCCGTAACCCTAACCGCTTACCCTAAACCTGAGCCTCACAAATTGCCACCTCACCTCAGCTTTGCATTTGTTTGGAGGTAATTAACGCAAACTGAAAAAACTAAAAACAGACAAAATGCCAGTCTGTCATTCTTTCTGAAGATTCTCCCTCTCTCTCTCTCTCTCTCTCTCTCTCTCACACTCTCCATCTCTCCCGTTCTCTCTCTCCCTCCCTCCTTCTCTCTCTCTCTCTCTCTCTGTCTCACACACACACACACAGAGACACACACACACACAGACCGACACGCGCCCACACGCACCTTCGGTCTATGCCCTCTCTGTCTCTGCCTGGACCACTCATATGAGATAATACATTGAGGTGCCCTTTGTGTGGTGTTCGGGAGAGATGTTGAAGAACCCGAGACGATATTGCCGAAGAAATAAGGAGAATCCCCTGGTGTTAGAGTCCATACAAGCTGAATGCAAGCGTACGGAAGTGTCATTATTGGAAAGGGGGTCAAATGCCAAAGCCTGGCGAGGAGCTAGTCCACTGTTGCTGTGCGAGCTCAGCAGCTTTCCCGAATAAAATACAGAAAACACACAATCCAGTCTCTCTCTCTTTCTCTCTCCCGCACTATTTCTGTGGTCCTGTCAGATGAGACGATCAGTTTCGGTCTAGTTTGTTCAGTACAGATGGTAAAGATCTCGCTACGCTTTGCCCGAAAGAAAAGGTAGTTTCGTATGGTGTTCAGTCCATAACACCTCAAACCAAGCTGTACGAAATAGTTAATATTAGACATGTTGTGAAACGGCAAAGGCTCATATGTATCTGAAAGCGTCCGTCTTGCAGTGTAAATGGATATAAAGCACAAACCACAGAAATCTCGCTGCAAATATTGCTTAAACATTTCACTGCGGGGGGAAAAGAAACAACCAAACACAAAATCTGAGTTGATGTAGAAATGATTTGTCACATTATTTCTCAGGAGATAAAACCGCTTTGATTCTCCAATTTGCTTTTTAATAATAATAATCCTTGCGTTTGATATAAAGTCTTACCACGTATTCTCTCTCTCTTTCTGACTGTGTTTCTCTCAGATGCGACCATAAGTTGAGTTCCACTTTTTACTATTTTGACTACGGATGCTAAAGAACTCGCTACGATTTGGCGAAAAGATAAGGGAGTTTAGCATGGTGTTACAGTCCACATCAGCTCAATTCAAGCTGTATAAAAAGGTTAAAAATAGACGCGCTGTCAAACTGAGAAGGCTGATGTGTAGGAGAACCATTGCTGGGTGTTAGCTTTGCAATGTAACCGGATATAAGGCTCAAACCACATCAACCTTGATGCAAAAAGCCTCAAACGTTTAACTGCAAAAGCAAGAAAAAAAGAATTAAACACAACCAGAATTGATGGAGGGATGCATTTTTCTCTTAATTTCTCAGGACAGAAAATCTCCGATCAGTGTTTTAATAATAATACAAATCCTTCCATTACATAAAACGCCTTATCGCATCTTCCAGGCTATTGAGATAAATATTTCGAATCAAAGTGCATTTGTGTCCGAGAAATGAAAGCAGCGCATACAACGCACATTTTAAGAAGCAGAATGAGCGAAGTTACTCAACTGCAGATCAATATGGACTCCAGAATAGTAGTCGTTAAAACAATCATCTCCAAACGAGAGGATATGGGTTCGATTACCGGGCAGGGCATTAGTTATGTTCTCTTACTCCACACAGGCACTTCTGTTTACCCAACAGTAAGTAGCAACCGGCTGTTAGTAAACTGGCCGATCAGTGTGCCGTGGAAATAATCCCTTCACACAATAATAAAAACAATACATATTTGGTCACCAAATCCACGACGGTTTGTGTGCGATTGTGGTGTGCAAATGCCTGCCACATTTGTCCCAGAAAATAGATGCAATCTGCACACTTAATTGTATATCATGTGAATCGCGTTGAGACGTCTCGAGGACGTGATAAGGCACTTAATTTAATTTAAGGATTATTATCAATTCACAATGATTGTGAAGCGGCCTCTACATAGTACAAACCCTCCCGCAGGTAAAATCACTTCCCAATTGTACATCCATAGATCTAACCCTGTCCTTGACCGTAAATCTAACCCATATCCTATCCCCTGAACCTAACCTTAAGCATCACAAGTCACCCCCTCATCTCAGCTTCTCGTTTAAGGCAATTTAAGGAATTTAAGGCAAAGAGGAAAACTGAAACCCGACAAACTGTGTGCAGCTGAAAGTGTGAAAACAAGTGAGACAAAAATGCTGAGCTTTAACACAAGAATCCTTGTGGCTTTCCTGTAGACAAATATGCTTACAATTCCCTCACTGTAACATCAGATCATTTAACACGCTGCGCAGGCTGCCCAAAGGTGGACAAAATCTGCTTGTTTGTCTCTCATTCTTTCTGAAGATTCTCAGTATCTTTCTTCCACACTCAGTTTCTCTCTCTCTCTCTCTCTCTCTCTCCCTCTCGCTCGCTCTGTCTCCCCCACCCCCCCCCCCCCCCCCCCCCCCCACCCCTCTCTGGGCCTTGCAATTGTGATGATATATTGTTGTCCAGTTTGTGTCGTGTTTACGATAGATGTTAGGGTTCCGAAGACGATATCACCGATGGAGGAGGATGTTAGAGTCGCTTAGAGATGTCCGGAATTAAGCTCAATTCAAGCGTATGAAAGGGTAACATTGACATTTTGTGAAACGCCAAAGGCTGATGCGTAGTTCAACCAACGTTTTCATGCTAGTTGTACAGCGTTACCTGATGTAAAGCACAAACCACACAAATCTTGCTGCACAAAATTGCTGAAATATTTAACTACGAAAGGAAGAAAAATAACAAATCACAACTCCACAATTGATGTCGAGAAGTTTTCTGACTTCACTTCACTGGAAGAAAACCGCTCAGAATCTCTAATCTTCTTTTTGATAAACATAATAATTCTTGCATTTGACATATGGCCTTACCACGTTTTTGAGGCTTTCAGAGCAATATAAAGAATCAATGTGCATTCATGTCAGAGGATTGAAAGTCAGCACATGAAATTCCCATTTTAAACACAGGGAACGAGCGTAATTGGTTAACTACCGGCTGAAGTGGAGTCCTGCAGAGCAACGGTTGGAGCATGAATCTCGCAAAGAAGAGGAAATGGGTTTGATTCTCAGGCAGGAATAAATATTAGCCAAGTTTGATTTCCCACACACGCCTCTCTTTGCATAGCGTTAAGTAGCTACCCGCTTGTTAGTCAATTCCTGACTCGCTTTCCGGGGGAAATAATTCATTCACAATAATATTATTAATCATAACAATTTGGTTTATGAAACAACGAAAATTTGTCGGACACTGCGATGTACAAGTGTCTGCTGGATTGTGTTCACGAAATGTACGATCACTACAGTTTAGAGTGTATCCTGTGAAGCGCTTTGAGACGTCTCGAAGACGTATTAAGGTATTCTAAGAAATGTAAGCATTATTTTAATATCTCAATGTCTTTGTCGCCTTCGCCCCTTGGAAACCGTTTCACCCTGATAATACCCTTCCCCATGGTTAACTCATAACTCTAACCCCCTGCGCAAAATTACAATAATAAGTATTTGTTCACTTTATCCATGATTGTTTGAGTGACACTGCTGTACGCAACTCTTTGCCGCATTTGACCCACAAAATAATACTTTAGAGGTTATCCTTTCAAATGCATTTAAACTCCACGAAGAAATGATGAGGCGCTTTATCAAATATAATATCTCAAAGTGATGAAGCCCCTGACCCTGGTACCAACCAAAAACTAGTTACAGCTTTACTCCCTGCAATATCCATAAGCCGATTTCCTGACACCAACCTTGACTCTGAATCTGATCCTAAACCCTATCCCTGACACTAAAACCTGGCTCTAACCCTGAGCCTCACCAGAGAGCTTCTCGTTGATTTGGTAGATATTAACACAAAGAAAAATGCTAGAAATAGACAATCTGTGAGTAGCTAAATAAGGAAAAAGAGGGAAGACAAAGTGGCTGAGCTGTAATAACACCTGCTTGTCAGTCTGTAATAACATCTGCTTGTCAGGCTGTCATACTTTCTGAAGTCTCTCTGTTTCCATTTTTCCCTCTCAGTCTCTATCTCCATCCCTCTCTCACTCTCTCTCTCTCTCTCTCTCTCTCTCATTGTGTCTCTCATAGACTCACTTTCACAAAGACGCTTTTTTTCTTACACTCTCAAAGGCTCTCTCTCTCACACACGCAAACATACGTGTGTGAGAGAAAGAGTGTGTCCCTTACAATCTCAGTCTCTCTGTCTCGCTCTTAGATCATCTCTCCCTATCTCCCTCTGTTTTACGTTCCTCTCAGATGAGACGATCAGTTTAGTTCCAGCTTGTGCCATGCTCAGGACAGATGTTAAATATCGCGACACGCTTTTGGGGGAAGAGAAGTGAGTTTCTTATATTGACCTAGTCCATATCAGCTCAATGAAGCTGTATTGAAAGGTTAATAATAGATACCTCTAGGAGTCCTGCAGCTCAGTAGTTAGAGTAATTGCCTTTCAAGGGTTCAATTACAGGCAGGGCGAAACCTTGGGCGCGCTTCCTTACTCCACACACCTAATAATAGTACCTTCAATAAAAAAGTAATAATAAATTGGTCATTTTCCACCACGACTGTTTGTGGGACTCTCTCTCTCTCTCTCTTTTTCTCTCAATCTCGCTCTCTTTCCCCCTCTCTCTCTCTCTCCCCCTCTCCCTCAAACACACACACACCATGTTTCTCCCATTCTCAGTCTCTTTTTCTCACACATTGTGTCTCGAACACGCAGCAGCAAATCAAAGCTTCATATCCCTTTAACATTCTTTCCGAAATCTTTCTGTGTGTCTCGTTCCCTCTTTTTTTCTTGCTTGCTTTCTTGCTTTCTGGCGTTCTTGCTTTCTTTCTTTCACTATTCCTCTTAGCTACTCTCTCTCTCTCTCTCTCTCTCTCTCTCACTGTCCCTCACAAATACACACAAACTCACTGTGTCTGTCAAACTCTCAATTTGTCTCTTTCACGCACTATTTATCTCATGCTCCAAGACCCCCTCTCTCTCACGACACAAATACTGTTTTTCTCGTACTCTCAGTCTCTCTTTTCTCTCCCTGAACCTCTGAGATTGAGATGATAAACTGAGGTTTCTGCGTTGTTCAGGACAAATGATTGTGATCTTGCAATGTTAATGTGCAAAGAAAAATGGAACTTATCCATGTGCTAGAGATCACACCAGTTCAGTTTATGAGTATGAACCGTTGATATTGGACATGATGTCAAACAGCAAAGGCTGATGTGTCGCTGGAATACTGTTGTTGTGTTAGCTGAGCAGCGTTGCAGATATCAAACACAAACCACACAAGTCTCGATGCAAATAAAAAGCTCATTTATTTTATCTGCAATAAGAAGTAAACATTTAACGACAACATCAGAATTAATGTACAGAAATGTTATCCCTTCATTTCTCTGGACAGAAAGCCGATGTCAGTATCCCGTCTGCTGTTTAATATTAATAATAAAAAATAATAAAATAATAATACTTGCGTTTGATATATATGTCTGCAATACGCTTTTGGGTATATTTTCCAAGCGCATTTAGACTTCTCGAAGAAGTGATAATGCGCTTCACCAAATGTAAGGATTATTATAATGTCTCAGTTTTGTGAAGGCCCTTCCCCACTTACAAACCCATATCTTGGTACAGGCTTCTCCCTGACACATTCATAACCATAAACCGTAACGCTAACACTGACGCTATCACTGAGCCTCACCAGACAGCCCCTACCTCAGCTTCTCGTTTATTGGGTCGATATTCACATACAGACGAAAATTAAAAATAGAAAAACTGTAAGATGCTGAAAATGGAAAATACGATCTCATAAAGCGGCTGAGCTGTGACAGCGGATCTCTGCGGTTTCCTTGCATGCAGATATGCTTATATTTCCATTGCAAACCGCCAGATCAGTTAGATACGTTTCACAGGCTGTCCATAGCAGAGCAAACCTGCTTGACTGTCTGCAATCTGCCCTTGTCTTTCTTTCCCTCTTGGTTTCCCACCAGCCCCCACCCCACCAACCCCCCACCACACTCACTCACTCTCTATCACACACATTGTGTGTGATAGAGAGTGAGTCTCTCTCTCTCCCTCTGCATCTCTCTCTCTATCGTTCTCTCTCTCTCACACACACACAGAAATCCTCTTTTCTCTCACCCTCTCAGTCTACCTTTTCCACACACTGTTTATTTTACACTCTCAATCGCTCTTTGCCGCAAATTATGTCTCTCACACTCTCGATCAGTCTCTTTCACAAACTGTGTATCTCACACTCCAAATCTCTCTCTCACACCCTGATGCATACTCTCTCTCTCTCTCTCTCTCTCTCTTTCTCTGAGCCTTTCGGATGAGATTATAAATTAAGTTCCAGTTTGTGCCTTTTTTCAAGACAGATCTGGCAATGCTCTTGCGGAAAGAGAAGGGAAATTATCCTGGTGTTAGATTCCATACCAGGTTAATTCAAACTTTATGAACCGGCTAATATTGGATATGATGTCAAATACAAAGGCTGATGTGCAGCTGAACCGCTGCTGTAGTGTTAGATGAGCGCTGCCGTATATAAAGCAGAAACCACACAAATCTCGGTGCAAAAATGGCTCTACCTTTTCGCTGCAAAAGATGTAAAACAACTTAGCACAACATCATACTTGATGTAGAGAAGTTTTGTCTCTTCACTTCTCTGGGCAGCAAACCGCTGTCAAACTCCAATCTGCTTTTTAACAATAATAATAATCTTTGCATTCGACGTATCGACTTATCACGTCATCGAGGTTTTTTGGATTAATTTCAAGAATATAAGTGCATTTATATCAGACAACTGAACGGCAGAACATGAACCGCCCGTTTTTTGGAAGGAGACTGAGAGCAACTAGTCAAATGCAGGCCAATGTGAAGTCCTGTAGAACAGTGCTTAGAGCACTCATCCCGCAAGCGAGAGGATCTGGGTTCGGTTCCCGGCAGGCAAAACATTAAGCAAGTTTCCAAACTCCAAACGCACGCCTCTGATCAGTGACATCTCGCTTGTTCGTCAATTGGCGGATCGCTTTCCGTCGGAAATAGTCCCTTCCCAGAAAAACAATGATGATAGTTTAGTCAATCAATTCACAACTCTTTGTGGGACAATGCGGTGCGGAATCTTCTGCTGCGTGTGACCCATACAATATACAGTCACTATACTTTAAAGTATAACATGTGAAGCGATTTGAGCCGTCTCGAAGACGTGATAATCCACTTCATAACTTTGTAAGGATTATTATAGTGCTCACTATTAGTGAAGGCCACTTACCCTGGTACACCCACTACCCCTGGTAATGCCCGTTCCCTTCGTAAACCAAAAAAACAAAACCCTCCTCTAAACAAAAGCAATAATTCCTAACCACGGTTTTTTGTTGGGAGCAATTGTCTTTCGCCTTCAACCCACAACATATACATTCAATTCGCTTAAAATGTATACTTTGATGCGCTATGAAACGTCTCGAAGTTGTGGTAAGGCGTTTCATTAAATGTTGGGTTTGCTATAATACCTCAATAGTTGTAAAGCGGCCACCCCCTGTTACAAACCTTTCCTTCTCTCTCACACACAATACCACTATGTCTGTTACTCACTCAGTCTCACTTCATTCCACATTGTGTCTTTTACACTGTCAGTGTGTCTCTCTTACATCCTTTGTATCTCGCAATCCAATTTTCTATCTCCCTATTCCCTCACGCATCCCCAACCCTCTCTCTCTCGCTCTCACTCACACACACAAACACACATACACTCACATAGTTTGTCTCTCATACTCTCAGGCGCTCTCTCCCTCTTTCTCTCTTTTAGCCTCTCAGATGAGATCCTAAATTGAAGTCCAGTTTGTGTCTTGTTCAGTACAAACGTTAGGGAATCTTGCAATGCTATTGCGGAAAGAGAATGGAATTTGTCCAGGTGTTTGATACCATATAAGCTGAATTCATGGATAGGTCCCGGTTAATATTGAATATGATGTGAAACAGCGACGGCTGATATATAACTGAACCAATGTTGTAATATTAGCTGAGCAGCGTTACCGGATGTAAAACACAAACCACTCAAATGCCCCTGCAACAAAATAACTCAAACATTAACCGTAAAGTGAAGTGAAACAGCTAAAGGTAACCTCAGGAATGATGTACAGAAATGTTGCCTCTCATTTCACTGGACACAGAATCGTTTTAAATCTCCAATCACCTTTTAGTGAGCATGTTGGAAACAATAATCATTATCCTCTGTCGGGAGATATCCGTACGTTTCCCTCACCACAACATCAGATCATCTAAACATGCTTCAAAGGCTGTTAAACAGCAAATAAATCCAGCTTTTTGTCTGTCATCCTTTCTGAGCTGAGTCCACCGTTCCCCCTCCCTCTCTTTCTCTCTCTCTCTCTCTCTCACACACACACACACACATACTCTCTCTCTTTCTTTTTCTCTCTCTGTCTCTCTCTCTCTCTCTCACTCTCGCTCTGTCACACACTATGACTCTCATTCATCTAAATTGTCAAGCAACAATACTTATAGAGAGGAGAACTATGTCTTTTTGTGTGCTTCTTTATCTGCGTCTCTCTCTCTCTCTCTCTCTGTTTAGGACAGAAGGTAAATGCTCCAGAACGTTATTGGGCAAAGGAAAGCAAGTTTTCCAGATGATAGTATCCACGGCAGCTCAATACATGTTTTATGAAAACGTTAGTATTGGACACAGTTTCAAACGGCAAAGGCTGATGTGTAGCTGAATCATTGATATGTTGTTAGTTAAGCCGCGTTATGGGTTATGAAACATAAACCAGAGAAACGTCCTGCATAATGGGCTCAAAAGTGTAACTGCCAAAGGAAGAAAAACAAGTAAACACAACAGCAGAATTTTGTCTCTTCAATTCTATGAACAGGAACTCGTTTCGAATTTCCAATCTGCTTTTAATAATAATAATGATGATGATAATAATAATAATCCTTGCATTCGACGAAACGCCTGATCACGCCTCTGTACGGTTCAGAGAAATATTCAGAATCAAAGAGCTTTTACGTCAAAGCAGTGAAGCACCCATTTTGAAAAGGTGGAATGAGAAGGAGAACTGGTTAATTTCACGGACATCAAAATGGACGCCTGTAGATTAGTAGTTGCAGCACTCACCTCTCAAGTGACAGGAAGTGGGTTGTATGTTTACCTGGCAGTAAGTAGGAACACCCTTCTAAGTCAACTGTGTATTGCTTTCTGGGACAAATAATCCCTTAACAAAAAATAAATTATGATTTTGTCACTTAGAGCATGACTGTGTGTGTGATACTGCTCTGCGCAATACTCTGACACCTTTAGCCAACAAAATACAGGTTCACTACAATTGAAGTGTACCATGTGAATCACTTGGTGGCGTCTTGAAGACGTCGTAATGCGCTTTAAAAAATATAAGCATTTTTATAATATCTCAATGTTTGAGTAGCACCCAATTCTTATACATCTCCTCCCTCTACACTACCTTACACAAAACCAACAACAACAACTTGGATTTATATAGCTACCACCACGCCGGGAGGTGTCCGGGAACGCTTCGGAATGCAGCCAAAATCTTTGTTCATGCGTTTGTCACCTCCGCCTGGATTACTCATACGCATTCCTTGACTGTCTCCACAGCTCCACTGTTTAGAACATCCAACTGTTTCAAAACTCTGCTGCCCGCATACTTAGCAGGACCAAACTCTGTTCCCGCATCTCGCCAGTTCTGGCCAGGATCCATTGATTCACGATTACCAATCGGCTGGACTTCAAGATCCTCTCACCCGTATTGAAATAGCTTCACACCCTGGCAACTCTCTACCTGTCCAACCTCTCTCCCTTTTTTCAACCCCAGCCTAAAAAATTACTTTAGACCGTGCAGACTCATCTCCCAATCACAACCCTCGGCTCCCAGTCAGACTCGACCACTGTTAAATCCTTACGTGGGTGGCTCTATGTAAGTGGATGTTATTAATGTGTTGTTGTGGTATATAATATGGTTGGTGTGACCCTCATTGTTGAAAAAATTGCAATGATATCCACAATGCAACCTTCGAGAGATTGATTTTACAGGTTGTATTTTCATGTTGAGATATGTTGACTGGAATAACACGACACTTGTTCTGAACAGTAGAATCAGAAGCAATATTCCTTGTTTGAAAAACTCCTCCGATAACGTTTGCTATCAGTTTTAACCTATTCACCAGCTGTTTCCCTAACGTTTTATATTTCTGTTCCAGATTTTGACACCAGCTCGGGTCTGAAATCCTGTACTCGGTCCAGCGCCTTGGGACGCACTCCCGACGAAAAAGGCGCTATGCACATGTAATCTTGTTGTTATTGTTGTTATTGATCAAATGCTCTCATCATGAAATATGTATCTGCCTCAGCCTAAGCATTACAAATCTGGCAACTGTCTGTGTATTATCTGCTTTCATCTGTTTTTGGTTTAGAACTGGTACTGTTTTGGTTTGAATCGTTTTAAGAAAATGGATTCCTTTCCACAAATTTGCTGAACCTTTCTCAGAAATGAAACACTATACTATTCGCTTCATAAACTTACGAATATGCATCCACGACTCCTGCACTGATAGCTTCACCATCCATCAGTTGCTGAAA
The DNA here is from genome assembly GCF_018977255.1 of Callorhinchus milii. Taxonomy (NCBI): domain Eukaryota; kingdom Metazoa; phylum Chordata; class Chondrichthyes; order Chimaeriformes; family Callorhinchidae; genus Callorhinchus; species Callorhinchus milii. Next base: position 126,064 of record NW_024704868.1, read on the forward strand.
GCAACACGTATGCTTGTGAAAATAAAGCGCAATTGGTGGAAATATGTTGCTTTACTGATCATAATAATTTTAATATATTTCATTCACCAATGGTTATAGTTAATCGAATAGTCCCAGTAATTAGCCGATCAACTACAACATCCCACCCGAGTACAAATCTTTAGATTAAGAATGGAATATCTATAATCATATTTCGACAAGATTGCTTATTTATTGTCTGAAGAATAATTCTGAAAGCGTATAAAATGTATGTTTTTCAGTCTGGATCAGTGTTCTCACTCGGTTGTGAGTCACAAGGATGTGGCTTGATGCCCCACATTCGGACTATGTTAGTGCCATGGGATCTCAAACATTTACCTCAACAAGCAGCCGGGATGGCTTTTGAATGTGTTATCCAAAGGACGGCGCCTCCGACAACACAACAGAACGCCAGCACTGCAGTGAAAATTCAGTTAAGAGAGTGTGATTCCATTACGCTTACCCTTAAATATATCCCAACAGCTAATGACATTTTAAAGTCATAACCTATTAACATATGACAGATTCTAGGGATGTATTTAAAAAGTTTCCTTAAAAAACTTTTGGTATCGTTGGCAAAACGTCACTATGTATAGTGCTGCCCATTTCACCAATGTACTCTAATTTAAAGGTATGCTTTACGATATTTACGAGTGGTACTGGGTAATTGCAGGTGAGTTGTTTAAGCTTATGCCAGTGATCTGCCACTAGCATGGAAATGTTGAATGTTTTTTAGTGGCCAATTTGCATTAATACCAGTGAACATATGATTCTCTATTCACCCAGGGAACTCATATTCTGTTTGCATTTCTAATTTACTTGACATGAATACCAAAAAGATAATACGGAGGTAAGTATGCAAGTTTTATTTTTGTGCACGTATCTCAAAAGGCCTGTGTATTTTCCTGCTGTTTTAATGCACTGCTTTGATGCATTGTACTATTTTTCTAAATGTGAGATTTTGTTTGATAACTTGCTTGACTATTGTAGGTGTAAAAATGCGAAACATTACTGTTGAGGTAATAGATTGTACAATTAAAACAATTTGATGTTAATGGTACATGATATACTAAGATACAATAGGAGTGTTTTGTATAAACAGGCCCTTTGGCCTATGTGATATTATGGATGAGGAACTTCCACTCTATCATTCGCACAGCAAATCATCACGTGGCTATTTCAAAGCACCAAAGATCCGTTGCCTCAAAGACACTTTATGGTAACAGTTCCTGATGTTTGCCAAGTTCTTAGTGAAGAAAAAACTCTTACTATCAATCCTGAAATGATCATTTGGAACTCTCTTCTAATCTCTTAGTTCACCCTTCAGTACCATTCTGGGTTTACTTGTTCAATCAGCTTTACAATTGTGCACACCTCCATGAGATTTCCTTTGATTCAGCTTTCAGAATTTTATACTGCACTTCACCCAGGTTAGCGTTACGTAGGAAAATAGGTACAGGAATGAGCCTTTCAGCCCGTCAAGCCTGCTCCGCAAAATAATCAGATCATGACTGATATGTACCAAGACTAATCTTTTCAATTCCAATTTCTAACTTTTTCCCCATACCCTTTAATACCCTGACCTATCACTAATAAAATTCCTAACATGAGAAATAGTCAAAGTGTCTCTTCCACAAGAGAGTATGTAAAATATCTGTATATCTTGCTTTGGAGATGATCTGTATTAACCCAGTGTCTCTTTCACTGTGTGCATGACAAATGAGTCTGCCAATTACTTGAATTGAATTTTAGATTGACAAAGTAGGTGTTGGGACGTCCTTCCGACGTGAAAGGCGCTCTATGAATGGAATCTTGTTGCTGTCGTTGTAATCTCCCATCTGGGACAGCCAGTAAATACGTCGATTTGCCTAGTATTGAATGTGACTATCAAATTGATAACATTGATACTTCTTTTGCCCTCATTGTATCATTTCTGATACTGTATCTGAGCTCGTAAAGTTGTGCAGAGCTGGCTGCACATTTTACATGCTTGTACACGGTTTGCTGTGTGCTGTAAAATAACTTACGTGAATGTGCTACTTGTGCCTGTCTCTAGCAATGCCAGGAAGTGTAAAACTGATCATAATTCATAATTCTGTTCACTTTACTATATGGCTGCATTTCGGAATGTTTTCATATAACCAAGTTTTATCTGAGTGGAAACAACTAATCAGTGAATGAATAGTTAACCATTCAATCAACCATTTGTTTCAATACTTGTATCTCCTGTTAGATTTGTCCGCTTCATGTGTGCCTGAAACCGATATTTCGAGTGTACACTGTCATTGCCTTAATCTAAGACCGCACAAATCCTTAACCACGCATTAATCGCATTAAGACTTGACTACACTGACTGCCTGCTTGTCGGCCTTCTAAATTCTTCCCCCAATCAGCGGCAGATCATCCGGAACACTGCAGCTCCTGTCCACTGCTGCATGAGACATCGTGACCCCATTAACCCGAACTTCGCTTGGCACCACATCGCAGTTAACAGAGTTCATTATCCTCATTCTCGCCTTCAAGAACCCTCCCTGGCTGTGCAACCTGCTGGTCCCATCACAACCTGTCCGTTTCATCGCCCAGCAGTCGCTGGCCTGCTCCACGTCCCCACATATCCAACTCCATCAGCGGCCTGAACTTCAGCCTTCTACCCCGCCCCGCCAACATGTGACACAATCCCTTCGCCTCGCTCCACCCTTATTCTCCTTCAAAATGTGTCTTGCAAGCTTCCTTTTCGATCGAGACTTCGGCCGCACTCTTACAAATAATTTTCTTTTGGAAATTATACATGATTATAGAAACTATTTACTATTACTTTAATACATGTATATTTTGAGTTTTGTAGTTGCAGCCTACAAAGACATGGTTCATAGATTCAAATATATAAATTAATGCGTTTTAAATATTAATTGTTTGAATCGTTATTAAACTGGAGCGAAAACATACTTTCATCTCTGCCATAATCTCCAGCACTATTGCTGCACAGCACAGACATGTGATAATCTATACAATGAGGACACCCATGTCCACACATGTGCAGAATGGACTCTCTTTCCTCTGCCCTGAACCCCATGTTCCTGACTATCAGCCACGAGTGCCCCTGAAGTTACAGGGACTGAAGCTGCTCATAGTGACTAACGTCACACTGGAGCTCACAGTGCAAAGCGCTGCCGTTTCCTTTCCATCTCAGTCCAGTCATCATGTCACCATTACAGTCCAGTCATGTCACTATTACAGTCCAGTCATGTCGCCATTACAATCCAGTCATGTCACCAATACAGTCCAGTCATGTCACCATTAGAGTCCAGCCATGTCACCGTTACAGTCCAGTCATGTCGTCTTGACAGTCCAGTCATGTCACCATCACAGTCCAGTCCTGTCAGCACTACAGTTAAGTTCACCATTACAGTACAGTCGTGTCAGCATTACAGTCCAGTCATGGCACCATTCAAGTCCAGTCATGTCACAATTCCAATCCAGTCCTGTAATCATTTCAGCCCAGTGATTTCACTATTACAGTCCAGTAGTTTCATCATTACAGCCCAGTCATATCACCATTACATTCCAGACTGACAGCTTATCCCGTCACTTGGTAACTGGGTTTACAGACACAGATAAGCTCTGTGTAAGGTAGCTCCATCTGCTGCCTATTCCTGGTATTATTTTTGAGGCCGATCGTGTTTACCTCTGTGTTTGTGTGTGTTTGCGTGTGTCTTTGTGTTTGTGTATGTGTATGTGCGTGTGTAAGTTTGTCCTTTCTGTGTGGGTGTGTAACGGTGTGTTTGTCTCTGTGTTTGTTTGTGTCTGTATATGTGTGTTTATGTGTATATCTGTTTGTCAATATTTGTGTGTTGGAATCTTTTCAACCAATTTCAGTGTTCCATTGTCAGATATTTTTGGATGTTTGCGCTTTGGCGATTGGTATTACTGGACTCTGAACAGAAATTGTCCAAACGGCTTAGAATCAGTGTTGGTTACTGTGCACACATATCGAAGTTATGTTTTCTGAAATTAAATAGAACAACGGAAGTTACACAGTTGTCATGTCGCACAAAGGCACAGGAACAGCCTATACATTCTGCAGGAATTCTGCTTTCTAGAAAGACTTCTCGGTTTCATTCCCCACGCTTCCAATTCCGCTCCCCACCCCCGATGGCTTCCAACCCCAGCTCCAGTCGATGCAACAAAAATAATCCTTCAGATACAGGCCCGTTACATCTGATTTAACACTTAAGTTAAATGCTAATTTCAAGGCCAATATATGCTCTCAATATTTCGTTGTATTCTTAGAAGCAGTTATTCCTAACTGTTCAAAAGTGGAGGAGTCACTGTTAACCAACAAATAATAGTTATGGCCAGTCAGAACCAAATTATTAGGTTTCATAACCAATGAAGATAACAAGCGAGAGTTTAGCCTTGTTCAAATACATATTCACTATTCACTATTCACTTTCCTTAACTCCCATCCCGACATCTAATCAATCGTGAATATTAACCCAGTTATTCAGAGTTGAGGACTGTAATAAAGAGACGAAGCCTGTTATGCTGCGACCAGTCATGTTATGCAATACGAGGCAGTAATACGGAGACCAAGAATGTTATTCAGAGATAAAGATTGTTATACAGAGACTAGGCCTGACATACAGAAATCACGGAGCCCGGATAGCTCAGTCGATAGAGCATCAGACTCCGAAACTGATCAATTTGACGGCAAACTGAGGGTCCAGGTTTCAATCTCTGTTGGGGCGTTAGTTTTATTTATTTGTTTTGGGGGTAGTGGGTGGTGGGGTGTGTGGAAATGGGTAGTGTTAATTCACTTCTCGTTTATTTCAAAAGATGACATTAAGCATGAGATTAATATCGGATTTATTATTCCAAATTATCTCAGTTTCTTCTTTCCAATTTAAATGAGAGCCGGGTGACATCATGCACAGAGCTAACACTGAGCTTCCTTGTGTGTCTCTGCCCTCCTCCTGCCCCCAGTTATCACTGACCTTCTGTTTGCGCCCGACCTTTAAATGTCACGAATGGTGTTGATTTTGAGTTCACAACACAGCAGGCTCTGGAAATCTACGTCTGTTTCTCCAACTCAATCACTCTCTATGTGCGATCAATCTCCAATGTAAAACCTATTCGCCCAGGTCTCCTCGCCGCATCTCTAGCATTCCCTTCTTTGGACTTGAAGCTCTAAGCTTTCCACTCTATATTGTCTTCCGTCCTCGAAAGTTATATTTTTGCTAACAGGGGAATTTGTTGACCGCAATTGATGGCGTCATCATGTAACGAATTTCACTTTAATAGATTCTATTCTGCAATGACTCGAGAAGTTCAGATCAAACAGAAACCGACTCTACACATGTTTATTGACATCGTGTGCTTTAAAACTGCAGCAACATTGGAATTCAGTTCATCAGTTGAAACAACGTTTTATGTTTCTATCTTGCCTGAAATCTTGTTTGTTTCCAGCTTTACAAAATGGCCATTCTTTTCATATTGTCTGTGTATGATCCGGGTCCAAACAATTCAATTGAAAGATTGCATGTCCGTTAATATTCGAGAATGATTTTTTTTCTATTACAAGTTAAATAAATGTTTCCGCTCGGTTTCGAACCTGGGACCTTTCTCCTGTGAGGCGAACGTGATAACCTCTACACAACGGAAACTTCTGTGAACTCATCATTCTTGACAAATGAGTTAAACTCAAATACTTTTCTACCCGACTTTGAGATCTTTCACAACACTCCTGAATTTCAGCGATGCGATGTAACAGCTGAAACAAAATTTAATCTTCCGAATGCACGTAGGGAAATGGTTTGTAATCGCTGAAATAAGAGATAAGAAGAGCTCAAAGTCTTGCAGCCGAGAAGGAAGTGACTGGTGCGTTGCAAAATTTTCAAACCAAGAGTACCTGATCCTACCAAGAAGTTTACTTTCTGACAATTTATTTCAAAAGAGGTGCAATAGGGCAATCAATTAAAAGAAATCCCCAAATAGGTTTGTTGAATATCAATCTAATATTGCTTGAGTTTTTTAATAAAATTGCTAAATTTGGTGGCGTTTCACTCTACATAGTTCAAAAGATTGTGTGAATATCAACCCGGTCTTCCGTCATAGCAGTAAACAAAATTTTAACTAAAGTAGTGAACTTTGTCGTTCAATGTATTTTGCAAACAAGGACAAACATAGGATAGAGTGGCCGAGCGGTCTAAGGCGTTGGATCTAATTTCCATTCTGTTTAGGGACGTGGGTTTGAAACACAATGCTATCAAATGCTCCTGTTCTTATTCTTCCTTTACATCGACCGCGTCGAGTGTGTTTTCTGAACAGATTCAGCTGTGGCAGAAGGTCCTAAGATGACTCCATCTTCCAATGATTAACCAACCGTCAACGTTTTCTGTCCAAAAGGCAATACCCTGAGACTGCGGTCGTATCAATGGCCGTTCCATCAGTTTGATTCCATCATAAATTAGTTTCACTTCTCCAGCTCCAGCAATTCCTTTCATTCTCAAGCGATAAATTTCGACAAATGAGAAAAAGTAAAAGCTGTTCCCAACTGAGCAAATGAGGAACCTTTTGGAATATTTTGAAAAAAACACAAAAGTCGATCAACAAATTCAATATCGCTATATGTCTTTATAAATCATTCCAGCTCCGGATGAGTAAAATAATGTACTGTCACGTAACTCTTCTTTGTCTGACGACATTTCCAACTCTTCTCCGAAAAATGTTCTTCCAAAATTAGCAGCTGAGTTGATCCAAATCAAGTTTTAAATGCATTTGTGTTTCATTTGGATGTCTGTTGTGGGAGAATAAGGTGCTGATGAGCAAACAATCCCACATCACACAGTGGTCAGTGTTTCCATCTATTTTTAGGTCAATATTAAGCTGTATTTTTCTTGCAAAACGATATGTAGAAGTCTCTGTGGCGCAATGGGTTAGCGCCCTCGGCTGTTAACCGAAAGAACGGTGGTTCGAGCCCACCCAGGGACGGTTCTGTTCTGGAAGAAATATATTCTCCTTCACGTTTTCTTCGGATTTTAAATAATATTATGAACATCATCAGTTACACTCGCGACCTGCTCGACTCAAACAATCCGCAACCTCATACTTAGATACGCTGAGAGACCGGAGCATACCATCTAGTTAGGTTACAAATTCAGGTAACAATCGATTCAAAAGAACGATCACAAATCCTCTCCACACTTATTGATATATGATGTACGAATATTGTTTGCAGAGTCATTGCTGATCATACTATCTATGAGATGATAAATGATCTTAAATGCCGGATTAACAGTTTCTCCAATATAATTCAGATTGTCTCCATTATGCAACTCGTTAAAATATAAAACATTCTGTGTTACAGGAATAAGTGAATACAGAAAAGCAGCGAATAACATGTTGATTCTAAAAAANCGTTGCAAACGGTTTCTTGTACTTGTGAGCAACTGCACTGTATGTGGAGGGAGGTGTACAGCCGTGATCGCATATTGGTTAGTACTCTGCGTTGTGGCCGCAGCAACCTCGGTTCGAATCCGAGTCATGTGGATCGCTATCGCTTTTTCTTTTCACATATGTTTAAAATGTTTTAAAATAATCAGAGTGCACAATTGATCTGATTCTGAAATTTCCCTGTTTGCATTTAATCAATAATAATAATAATAATGCTTTGATAGAGCGCCTTATCTTGTCTTCGAGACGTCTGCATGTGCTTTGGAGATTACACATTATCTGTAAAAGGTCAATACCAAATACTCACTTGTATTCGCTGGTGGTAATACTCGGTTACTTGACTGCCATCATAACAATCTCCTGCGGTAATGTATAATCTAAAACAATTGAGGTTGGATATCAAAATCTCAGCCATTCGGCGATCATAATTCTTCACTCATCCCCCTTCAACCATACAATATAATAATATTTATGAATCATCATCGTACAGCAAGTGGGAGCCTTCTAAGCATCATGACTAAACATGGGAATTCCTGTGTTTAGAACGGAGTAAGCGTGTCTTTCCAGTAAACACAGACTGTTTACCTAATTGCAGGGAGTATTTGGAACACGTAAAGAAAAGGATTGCGGACGGCAGATTATGAGAGAGAAACTACTGGATGAAAACCAGCTAAAACCGCAACCCTGACAAATGAATGCACCATCTCGTGGGTGTTTGAGCGTTACAAGTTTACTTGGTGGGCAAATTGGTGCTTGGGTTCTGCAGAAATACATTTTCACAACACATGTCAGTTAACAAAAAAATCTTATGAAGTTCTTGGAGTTGTCTCGCCCATGTGATAACATATTATCCCACTATCTGAAATGCAAGGAATCAAATCAAATGACAATTGTCATCAGGGCAAAATATCAAGGAATCAGGTGCAGCACGTTTTTCTACAAATCAATTCCTATTTTGTCAGTAGTCATAACCGAGCGGTTAAGGCGATGGACTAGAAATCCATTGGGAAACTTCCCGCGCAGTTCCGAATCCTGCCGACTACGAACATTGCTCCCAGTTATTATAATTGTGCCACTGATTGTAGTAATGTTTCCACATTTATAACAATAGTGAGTTATGCAAACCTGTGGATGACACGTGGCGTAGACTTGCCCAAAGCAAATTTTAGCTCACTGAAATGATTGTTTGATAATAATATATGTAAACGTTATTTTAGATCAGCACATCAGAACTGACTCGTTGACGTTAGTCTTTTGCACAAGTTGCGGACAATACGTGTTCTGAATCATTTTTATTGTTTATTTCTTATATAACTCATCAGCATCTCAAAATAGTACAAGGACTCGATTCCGGAATGGAATGAGGGCAGCTGATGGTGTGTAGAGATGAGCTCTCTTTGCTGTTCGAAGGAAGACAGAAATACAAACGCGTAATTGTTTTCGAAATAATTTCACACTTTTTGTTTAAACTGAT